>NC_136810.1:15058586-15103586 GCF_951216825.1 Electrona antarctica | reverse complement strand
TAAGTACCGTACTTAAGTAAAATTTTGAGGTATTTGTACTGTACTTGAGTATTTCCAATTTCCAATACTTGTACTTCTACTCCACTCCACTACATTTATTTGATTATTATTATAACACATACATTAACCACTTCAGCCCTATATACATTTTGGCCATTTGAAAATAGCCAATCTACAAAGATTTGTATACATTAATTTTGAAAAAATAAGACATTCTGCATAATGAATACTTCTACATTACTTTAAGTACATTTTGAAGCCAATACTTTTGTACTTTTACTCAAGTACATTTTGAATTCCAGACTTTTACTTACTACTAACAGAGTATTTCTGCATTGCAGGCATTGTTACTTTTAGCTACTTAAATAATACATGTGAGTAGCCTACTTTTTCCACCACTGCCTGCGGTCAACAGGATTAGCTCCGTACAGAGAGACAGACTGACTGACCCTCTTCTATGCAGACGGCTAGACTCCTGCATAGACACTCAGAATAAAGAAGTCAGTTATATAAGTGTTAGTTTACCTCCGGTGTATAAATCGTATCTGTCGGGGCAGAAACCTCTTATGTCCATTATTCAAACTCGTTGTGTTTTTTTAATTCCCTACTTGATCATACATTAGTACAGCATCATACAAAAGCATCAAACGTAGCAGATCTTGATGAGCTTGTGGATCCGTTACTCTTTCAAATTCAAAGTAACGATATTGGACGTACAAGGTTTCCACCCAAACAGAGACGGAAATGGAACCCAGCAGAGCCGCCTGGAATGCTGTATAGGAACCCAGGGTTTCATTGTGCATGTCACGGACTGGTGCGTGCTATGTTTGATGTGTGCCCGACGCGTCATGAAGAGTCTAGAGTCACACTGTCTATCTCCACCTAAGACTGTTCCCACATTCACTGCATAGCTCCAGCAGCATTAACATCACACACCAAGCATACTGCTCTATTCAGATCATGTTGCATGAGTCCCCCAGGCACTTAATGTCCCTGTGATGCACTGAGCTAAATGCTTGAATACTCAACATGCCGCTGTGGCTCCGTTTCAGAGATACTCCTCTTAACCCTGCCTCTGACATCCTGCAGTGCATCCACAATTAACCTATCAACATCCAACGTTTATATTGAAGTATAATAACCTTTACTTAAGCCCTATTGTACTTCATCATACGGTGTCGTGTGGCGAAAATAGTCCATTTACAAGCTCACAATGTGACACCTTTTACTTCCTGTAGTGCGTCCATAATTAACCTTTTTACTTTTTTTTGAAGGATATTACCTTTTTACTTGAGCCCTATTTTATTCTACCTCGTATGGGATCGGTGTTGCACAGCAAAAATTGTCAATTTTTCAAGCTCACAGCTTGTAGCTATTTGCAGAAAATTTGGACATTTTCGCCTATAATGACATGGCCAAGATACATGGCAGCACTTGAAAAGTGACATCTAGATACGACAAGGTGAAATCAGTATACGATGACAGACAAAAACAACAATAACATGTACTTAAAATAAAGTAGGCTTTCTTAACACACTAATTAAAATGACAATATAATTAAAATAAAACATCATGAAAGCACTAATGATAAAATACCACAATTTATTTTCTACTCTGTCTGTGTCTCTTAAAGAAGGGCTGTGGGCAGTTCAGAACAATATTAAACAATATCTTTTTGAAAATATATTTAGATTTTTATTATTGTGAGAACAATGGCTTCCATTATCGCATTGCAAATTTTAAGGGATTGAAAGCCTGCAGTTTCTATTAGCTTAGATTCCGCATCGATGATGTCACTGGTGGAGCCCTCCTATGAGACACAGAAAAGTGTCATTTCTGTGGCATTGTGGCATTTTATTTTTTGGGGCATTTTTATTCATGAACATTAGTGAGGACCAATTATATGAAGGTAGGTTGAAAAGTGGTCCTTTAAGTACTATTAAAACAGCATGCCCATTATCTACCTTTTAAAACTGGTAATGAAATAAGATGTTTGAGTTTTGTATGCAAAATCATTCCACGAACATCATGAACCTTGATAGAACAACCTCATCTCGCCCGCCTCAGTAGGAACAGATGCTATCGTACAATGCAACCACTTGATGAGATGTCATAAAGTATGACTATACCACGCAAAAATAAAAACTCTGAATGTATGAACATGGCTTTGTAAATAAAAACGTACCAGTGTTGAATCCTACGCATAGCAAGCAACAGCCAGTCAACGTACACGCTGTAACAGAATGCAGCGATGGCGGGTCATGTATTCGGAATGTGGAATTTATTTTAAAGGATACATGTGGTTGAGCTTATGGAAGCGATTCAATCTGCCCACGCTTTCTTTACAAGGAAAACACTGTTCTGCTGCTTCCTGACATTAAAAGAGGCTCAAGATCCATTGTCCACTTTGAAAGCAAACAATGGCACATCTACTAAATCGATGTTACTGTTTCAGGGCCAGAAGGCCTCCGTCATACATGTTAGATTGCCCGTGTTGTCTATTATATAACATCAGACTTTAACTCACTGTGTTCTGTGATTTTCTCTGACAAGCACCTTTCTTTGTGATGATTGGTGTATTGAAGAATCTGCCGCAATAACGGCAATATCTTGGAGAACTGGATGCCATCTTATTTATTATAGATTCTATCTTGTACTGTATTTTCATTGCTATTGTGGTATCGTCATGGTGACTTCATTCTATTTATATGTTCTTCTTCTTCTTCTTGACATGTGTACCCACTTTTAATTGATGAGGAAGCTCAAGGTAGAAGAATGTCAGTGCGTTCAGTGCGGCTGCCAGCTGTGTTTTACATGCATGTGACAATACACACTCTTATGTACACACGCCGGGACCTTGAAAACATGGCAGAGAATCGCTACTGCATACAAATTAATGAATGCATAATGTGCACCGAGGCAGTCATCTACATCTTTTATTTTCCGGGACGACATTGTATGGGTGACCCCACACTTTTCACTGTCAAAGAAGTTGAAATAAAGTAGTGGTCAAGTATAGGGCATTACTTTAAACATATGGACATAAGAGACTTCCTGACAGCAACGTTGAATAACCTAAATCTGTAGCCAGAACCTTGATAAAATACAATAACAGAATGCATTCACAGGCCACGATAAAAACATGAATAATAATAATAATAATCAGACTTGAGGGATGTATTTTTCGCTTCGCGACGCATGCCGAGCTTTTAGATTGGCTATTTTCAAAAGATTTTTTTTATACATTCTGAAGACTTGTGTAATGGGACTTTCTGCATAATGAGTACTTCTACTTTTGGTACTTTAAGTACATTTTGATGCTAGTACTTTTATTCAAGTACATTTTGAATACCGGACTTTTACTTGTAACAGAGTATTTCTGCATTACAGTATGGATACTTAAGTGAAATATCTGAGTACTTTTTTGTCCACCGCTGGTATAGGAAACACCTGTCTGGATCGTATCCTGCACTTAAATGCAGCAGACTGGAATAGAAGCGGAGCGATATGAGGAATGTGTTGCGTCCAGAAAAGCAGTGCAGGTCCAAGGTTGATAACCCTATAGCTTGACATTTCCTGTGCACTGGCCTGCGGAACATTCCTGCGGGAAATCTATATGCCCGTCCGGGGTGGGATCAAGTGTGTCAGCATCATTCAAAACTGGCCCTGCCAACGCTGCTTTTCTGGCTGCACGGCCAAATCCGGCGTGATAATTTAACCACTTTAACCCTGACGCCCACTATTTTGGGCATGTCGTTATAATAATATAATAATGCTGTATGATGTTATATAGGCGAAGACTTTTAGCGGCTTTGGATGTTATCAGATGATTTAATCTCCGTCATCAGCCGTTATCAACCATTCAATGCAGCCAGTATGGACATTTCCACATACTGACGTTGTTGTCCGATTATTACTAACCATAACGGCTAACCCTAACCTCAGTCTAATTCCCTTAACCTCATTTCAGTCTTAACCGGACATGTAAGTAATTTCCTAGTCGCCTACTCGCGGTAGGCAGTATGTGGGAATGTCCATACTGGCTGTATTGCATGGTCTTGATAAGTACATACACAGCTTGTTGTGTGCTTATGTACTTAAAGGAGCACTTCACCCATTTTAACCTCATCCTACAATAAATGCGCCGTGTGTGTGTGTGTGTGTGTGTGTGTGTGTGTGTTTGTCTGCGTGTACGGTTGTAATGCAAGTAACTCGAGAACCGTTTGCCCCACCGACTTCAAATTCGCCACACGCGTTCCACACCCCCGCAGGGAGTGCCGGTATCGAGTCAATCGGACCCACGGTTCTCCAGAACCACCACAAAACGCTCTGGTCAGGCTCTGCCAGTGGGCCTAATGAGCCAAAGTCCCCTCACCTGTGCAATTTCCATCCTCTGCGTCAGCCAATTGATTGCCATGGCAAGCCCACGCCTGCAAATTGATTACTTAACCACTTCACTTTTTACAGTCAGTTTGCACTCTTTAGACACAGGCAGACTGGCAGATTCAGAGATCTCCATTTGGAACTCAGACAGATAGTTAAAACGGGTGCTATGACAAGTTGACAATGGGTATTATTAGTTACTGTAGTTGCATCGTTCTCAAGTAGGCCGGTGGCCGACGGGCACGTACAGGTCTAGTATTAGTAATTGGGCCCCATTATCATTCATTACAAGATGGTGCAATTTCCGTCTACTAACTATGGATACTTCAGAAACCTGCCTAACAATGACGTCTAAAAATGTCTTCTACATCCTGACAGTTTTCTGATAAAGCTATGTTTCTATGTCAGTCGTTCTTAGATTTTTCAAAAATAGCAGACCTACAAGCTCGTAGCGCGCCACTCGGTGGCGCGCTATGAGCTTGTAGATCTGCTATTTTTCAATAGCTAAAGCATAACATAATGCTAACACCAAAAGGGGTTCCCGCCCAAAATGGGTTAAATGCAGATGAGTTTGAAAATGGTTTTAGTGAGCCTATAACTGTTGAGAGTGTAAGAACGGACCCTCACATGTCCCAAAAATGTACACTGTGTGACTCTGCTCCAAGCTTTTCCACACTCACTCTTATTTTGTTATGACTGTTCTCAGGGGACATCAGACAAGTGATGAACATGTTACCTGTCAATTATCTCTCTCTCTCTCACACTCACACACACACACACTCACACACACACACACACACACACACACACACACACACACACACACACACACACACACACACACACACACACACACTATGGCCTACAGCTTCTATTTCCTGCTTCCCAAATGACTAGTAGCTGCAGCAGAGGCATTCGTTGTGACAGGAAATAACACTTCTGACACTTTTCCTCCGGTGGTGACCCGACACGGTCCTTGGCCCTGTAACACTGTCCTTCCTGGCTGACCCGACACGGCCTTGGCCCCGTGACAGTAACACTGTCCTTCCTGGGTGATGTCATGTGTCATGGCGTGGCCCCATGTCCTTCCTGGGTGATGTGTCATGGCCGTGGCCCTGTGACACTGTCCCACTATAGAGCCGTGTGTGTTTGTCACGCCTGTAAATCCAGCCAGGAAGACTAGACTAAGAATAAACAATTTCACATGACTAAATAGGACTAAAACTAAATGGTGTGTTAAAAAGACTAAGACTAAATCAGAATTTGCCATCAAAATGAACCCTAAGACTAAGACTTAAAGCCTTTTTGATTGCGACCGAAGGTTGCATTTACTATATGAAATCCTGTGTCTCGCGTCCGTCACACCACCATATATGGTTGCCAATCCATCACGCATTGAAGAATCAAAGAATTTCCATATATATGGATCTGACCTTTGACATCACGTGACATCATCGAGACCCTTAACGCCTCCATATATGGTCACGCCTCATGACATCACGCCTCGTGACATGTCACGGCACCATATATTATGGCCATCTCCATATATGAAGATCACGACACTGACCTCATGTAACCCCGGATAACCATACAGTTGGGTGCCACCGATATTGTCCCTTATCATTTGACCCATTTAGGCCTGACCTCAAAATTTTTAAAATCCTTCTAAATCCTGAAAAAATCCTTCTAAATTTTCACGATTTTTCAAAAATAGCAGACCTACAAGCTCGTAGCGCACCACTCGGTGGCACGCTATGAGCTTGTAGATCTGCTATTTTTCAATAGCTAAATTATAACATAATGTTTAAAACGCCAAAAGGGGTTCCCGCCCAAAATGGGTTAACTGTCCTTTTGCGAAGATCACGCAAACCTCAGCAAAAAGAAAAGGACAATATCGATGGCCTCCAACTGTACATGGAGAAGACTGGATCGTCATCTAAATCTGCATTTTACTATGATGAAATCCTGCGTCTCAATGGAGCCGGCCAGCAACTCTTGTTGATCTGATCTCATCAAACCCTGTACACTCAAGACACGCTCCATATATGGCCAATTGTCACTTTACTGTCATCTGGGGACCTCCCCCCAAAAAAATAAATAAATAATAATAATAATAATGAATAAAAAAAATGTGGTGACTCCCATGCGGTTTCCGACCTGAGAACCACTGCCTCGTACAGCTTGCAGTGTTAAAGGTGTCCTTAAACTCAGACTGAACGCTGAATATAAAGCAATGCATCCTATTTGAGGATTCCTCTCCCTGCTGCTTCCTGTATAATCATGTTGTTGTTGTGGTGGTGGTGGTGGTGGGATGGAGTATAGCTATGAATATTTTGTGTTTAACCACATTGAACCCTAGCGTTGTTATTCTTGGTGCGAAAGTTTGGCGAAGATTGCTGTTCCACAAGCAAAAGCAAAGCAAAGCAAAGTTACTATATTTACCCAGGGTATCTGGGCTAAGCTCAAGAACTTGTTTCCAGCCAGGCCCTGCTCATAGAACATTTCATGGTAGTGGTTCAATGCCTTGCTCAAGGGCACTTGAGCGGTGGTAATTTTAACGTGTCGGACCGCTGATTCGAACTGGCGACCTTCCGGTATCAAGACCGCTCCGCAATCCGTTCGGCCACCGCTGCCACCGCAGCTCACAGTGCGTTGCAACGCGCCACGACGCCAATGCGTCGTGAGCTTGAAGATCATCTATTTTCTGTGAAGAGGTGTAGGACGGAACCTATAGTATAGAGCCCTGGGGGAATCTGGTCAGCTAAGATTTTACAGTAGGGTATAAGTGGTAAACCGCCTGGTGCTGCAACCCAAAGGGGCTTTATTGGCATGGGAAATTATTGCAGTGTGAAATTATATTAAATCTGAACTAAAAAAGTGTATAAATGTATGCCCTATACATCCCTCTCAAACCATGTACTAATGCCGGATTAATACTTAGTTGTTAGGCTGTCACACACACACACGGGGCGACTGTGGCTCAAGAGGTAGAGCAGGTCGTCCAATGATCCATGGGTCGGCGGTTCGAATCCCGGCTCCTCCTGGCTACATGTCGAAGTGTCCTTGGGCAAGACACTGAACCCCAAATTGCTCCCGATGTGCTGGTTGGTACCTTGCATGGCTTCCGCCGCAATCGGTGTATGAATGTGTGTGTGAATGGGTGAATGTAATGCACAATCTATGTAAAGCGCCTTGGATAAAGGCGCTATATATATAAATGCACCATTTACACACCACTTCAATATATACAAACAAGAAAACAAAACACACACACCAACAAGCGTGTACTGTAGGTCTGCTATTTTTGGTACACAACACCGGCATGTATGAATCAGAAGTATGAATCAGGCTCAGCACGATATTTTGAAGCCAAGTAAAACAAACAAACACAAATCCTCTTTGAGAAGCCTTTATGGTAGTGCTGCACAAGCAAGCAAAGCAACCACCCTCCATTCCAAATACAAACAAATTCCCCCTACTTTGATGTTGCCATTATAAATACAGAAGATAAAGTTAATCGGTTGACAAAATTAGAAAAGTGGGTCTTCCAATGTTGCTAGACCCCGGCGTACATATTTGATGACGTCGATGTTGAGGAAGCGTATCTGTGCGTCCCCAGCTTTTTAAGCCCTTCGGCTCTAAGCCTTCTCTGGCTTGATATGTGGATGGCTGCATCTATAGGGTGTTATTATGACGACGCGCGTTATATTGAGAACGATGGCAGGTTCTGTTGTCTCTGCACACACAGCTCTATTGATTGGGGAATTAGAGAAAAGAGAAAGGTTAAGGTCTTGCAGGATTACCATATCTCACAGCTGAGGGCCCTGCGACAGGCAGGCATGTCACTAGATCCCCCACCGGTGTGACTTAAGCCTTGGCCGGCGACCAAGTTAACTGCCCGTCACTACAAGGGTGTAATGGTCACGTACGGGAGTCACACACAATATCATGGTAACACAAATCCCTGCTGTTAGCTTTGTCTTTGAACCCGTGTCTGATGACCGAATGGGGGGGGGGGGGCTGTAGGATTCCTCAAGTGATGACACGGGGGTCACTGGTGGTGGCAGCTGGCTGAGCTGGGAACTTGGGAGGCGGACACATTGTGTATGTGTGCACATTCACACACACACATACACAGTGGTGACAGTAACTTAGTGGAGTACTGTACTTAAAGGGGAAAACCACCCATTTTCAACATTTTACTATGTCATTAATGTACCTTAGAGCTGTTGTGTGGAAATAATAAAAAGGTCCCCCCATTCTGTGTTTCCTAGAACTGTAATTATGAAAAGAATCATTAACATGGTGAAACACATCTTGATGACATCATCAAGATGTGTTTCACCATGTTAATGATTTTTTTCAGACCTCTAGTTCTAGGAAACACAGAATGGGGGAACCTTTTTATTATTTCCACACAACAGCTCTAAGGTACATTAATGACATAGTAAAATGTTGAAAATGAGTGGAATGCCCCTTTAAGTGCTTTTTATGAGTATCTGTACTTTACATGTATTTATTTATTTTAGAAGCTTGTGACTTTCACTCCACTCAACTTTTCAAAGAGAAGACGTTTATTTTTTTAAATCAAGTATACTCAGTGGCGTGCACAGATAGACACTAGGGGGTGCTAGAGCACCCCCTGCCCTTTTGGCAATGTGCCCTTTTGAAAAAAGAAAAGAAAAAAAAAACATTTTTTTCTCTTTTTTTTTTGATTTTTCAAAAATAGCAGACCTACAAGCTCATAGCGCGCCACTCGGTGGCGCGCTATGAGCTTGTAGATCTGCTATTTTTCAATAGCTAAAGCATAACATAATGCTAACACCAAAAGGGGTTCCCGCCCAAAATGGATTAAGGCAACCGGCCGGTTCCACGCGCTGCACAAGGTGCCCTTTTTTAACTTGAGCACCTGCCCCTCTAAATGTCTGTGCACGCCACTGAGTATACTCCAGTACTTTAAAGCGGCACTATGTAACTTTTCTTCATTTAATAGAATACAAATTTGTAACATACTCTACCATGTTATGATATATTATTATACAATTGGGGTGGTTATTTTGTCTCCCTGCTCTTGAGACATTTAGTGTCAAAGGTCACAAAATCTCACCTAGACACAGGATCTGACACGACCTTTGACCTGATGGTCAAGATGCAAAGATGCTAACTATTAGCTCAATGGTAAACATGTCAGTACTTTCAGGACATTTCAGGAAACCGGGTTCAAATCCTGGTTAGTTAAATAGTGCAGCTTTAACTCAAATACAAATTTGACTGAGCAACTTTCTCTTTTAGTTGAGTAAGATTTGATTCAGAAGTATACTTTGACTCAAGTAGGTCTACTGGGGTTGAGTACTTTGCAGTCCACCACGGCATACACACACACACGTGTGCAACTGTGCACTGCAGAGTAAATTGACAGTTGATATTTACATTGATAGTTACCAATCTGCTTTGAAGGGTGAGCCGCTATCGAAAGTATGCTTCCCAGTGTGTTTTATTTATTAGCCCCAATGGTCTCCTCCCCATGTGGTAGTATAGCCCACTAGCCAACACAGCAGCCTTCAGTTCCTAGCTACAAACATGGTGGAGCGGGCCTCCAAACCTTTCCCGCGATCACTGGGGAGTGGACGGACATAACGTAGAAGCGTGAGATTTCCGCAGGATTCTCGTGAACATAATTCATGAGCTGTTCGGACTTTACACGGAATACACAGTAGTATAGATATATTCATTTTATCACACCTCCAATGCCGCCCCTAATGAGCATTGATTTATTCTGGTGCCGTTCTCACAGCAACAGATCGATCCACATCCCCCAAATCCCCCCACCCCCAGTCGGGCCTCTACTCTGCAATTTTAAGCGGCGTCAGAGGAAACGGACAGATACCGCATTTTCTCCATATCACCGTGGGGGGAGGGGGGGGAATCCTGTTTCATTATTGATCTCCTGGTGGGGTAAATGCAGGTGTCACTGCAGCCGTATAGGAGCGAAACACAGCAAAGGTAACTGGTAAAGCTGGATTCATATTTATACTTTATACGTTGAGCGCTCTTGTCGAGCACCGAAAACAAGATCGCCGCTGAGAGCTTGCAGATCGACTGTTTTCGGTGTGCAAAAGCACGTGCACAAGGAAGTACGCAATACGTATACCACGCCCTTTAGAGCTTTTATCTGCAGATCTACAAGATCAGTATAATTTGTTGTGTACTGTTATAAATCGGGATATAGTGACGCCCATGTCATGATGATGTGGCCCTCCTAGGAGTCGGTACGTAGTGGAGCCTGGTGGTACTGGTACTGAAGCTCATGGGAGGACGTCTTGTGCATTCCTGTATGTATACTACTGTATATACATCATGTGCATGTGCTACTTGAATGTGTGCTCTCTTGCACTGGGCTGCCATTCATTTAGGGCAGGTCAGGGGGGAGAGGGGTGTTCAGGGCAGGTCAGGGGAGAGGGGTGTTCAGAGCAGGTCAGGGGGAGAGGGGTGTTAAGGGGGAGAGGGGTGTTCAGGGCAGGTCAGGGGGGCAGAGGGGTGTTCAGGGCAGGTCAGGGGGAGAGGGGTGTTCAGGGCAGGTCAGGGGAGAGGGGTGTTCAGAGCAGGTCAGGGGGAGAGGGGTGTTCAGGGCAGATCAGGGGGGAGAGGGGTGTTCAGAGCAGGTCAGGGGGGAGGGGGGTTCAGGGCAGGTCAGGGGGGGAGAAGGGTGTTCAGGGCAGGTCAGGGGGAGAGGGGTGTTCAGGGCAGGTCAGGGGGGAGAGGGGTGTTCAGGGCAGGTCAGGGGGGAGAGGGGTGTTCAGGGCAGGTCAGGGGGGAGAGGGGTGTTCAGGGCAGGTCAGGGGGAGAGGGGAGTTCAGGGAGTTGACTGGTCTCTGGCCTTCAGCGTTTCTACACTGTTCAGTGGAGGTCATACATGGAGTCATATTGCAGAGTATCACTCAACGGAACATTGCTGTTGAACATGACCACCTCTCTCTCTCTCTCTCTCTCTCTCTCTCTCTCTCTCTCTCTCTCTCTCTCTTCCTATTTCCCTCTCTCTCTATTTCCCTCTCTCCCCCTTCTCTCTCTCTATTTATCGCACCCACTCACTCGCTTTTTCTCTCTCCTCCCTCCATCTTTCTCCCTCTCCCTCGCTCCCTGCCCCCCCATCCCCTCCTCTCTTTTGCCTCTCTCCCCCTTTCTCTCGTCCCCCCCCCCTCTCTCTCCATCTCCTTGTCTCATTGACTGTGCCTGGTTGCTTGCGTACGCACATTACGCCTCTCAAGTACTCTACATCATTACAGGCTGTATATGGATTGATGTCTCACTGTTTGTAATGTGTCCCTGTGTGTCGCCCATTACATTAAGAAGATATGGGGGTGGTGGGGGGGCTTATATGGAAGGATGCCTCCATTGAGCCATTTAGGGACGGGGGGAGGGGGAATGGGCCCGGGATGGAATGGAGGGGAGAGGCAGTAAGGCAGCCTGTCTGCACCATTCCACAGCTATTAAACCTGACCTTTATATCAGGCAACGGAGGCGGGACTGCACCTATTGGACTCGTGATGATAGATTGTTTTCTCTCATGGACTTTTTTTTTGTAGTGCAACTTCGGGTGGTGCGCCCCTTTGCTTGTGTTTGGGTGGGGGGGATATGTGTGCGTGTGTGTTCACACACTTGCGCACGCACGCATGTGCACTTGTGTCGAGTGCAAGTGGCAAGTGAGAGACACTTGAATTAGTCTTTCTTAGACTCTTAAGCACTGCCTGAAGGTCAGAGTTTTTGAGAGAAAGCTGTGAGAAGTCACGCATGCATGTACATGCACACGTGCACGCACGCACGCACGCACGCACGCACACACACGCTGTGGAGTTGCACACACACATACTGTTTAGCTCTTAGCAGTCTGAGGCCTGATTTGACTTCACGACACATCGTTATTTTTGGTGCTCCAGGCCGTTGCACAGCCCGAGTATAAAGCACACAAAAGCCTGCATGCTGTTTTGACAGTGCGGAAGGGAGGCGCACATCGTCTCCAAGAACATCGCTTTGTTGTTATGGTCAGAGCACCTCCAAGAATAGTACCATACTGTAGCAACAAACTTGTCCCTTCTTGGGGGCATTTCATTATTTTTTGTTCTTCTCTCTGTCTGTAGTCTACTTTTTGAACTCTTCTAGGCCTTTTGAGTTTTCAGGAAATTGTATTGTTTCTTTTGTAGGGCACAGTGTTTCTTTTAGTTTTCTTATGGTACCTCTAGTATATGGCGACATAATATATGAAAACTGTCTTGATGATGAAGACGGAGGAGGTGGTAACATTCACATTGCTGGGACACAGATAGCTTAAGAGGAGATGGTCAATGCTGGGTCAGGGATAGAGCAAAGAGGAGATGGTCAGTCCTGACAATACGAGTGAAATTTAACCACATACACCCATAGTGTCTCTGTTCTGGGGGTGAACATTTGGTGAAAATAACCGATCTACAAGCTCTGAAGCTCATAATGTCTCTCTCTCTCTCTCTCTCTCTATCTCTCTCTCTCTCTCGTTATGTTATTTGTAAATGCGATAGTAATTGTATTGTGCATTCATATTTATTCTACAATTTGCACAGCCTTTACTTGCACATATCTGTTTCCTGCTAGCTGCAGGCTATATGTAAGCCTCGAGCAGACGCCCTTCTATAACCCCTAACGTAGTTAAATCCTTCAACTTAATGCGTGTAAACACATTTTTATAGCCATTGCAGTTGCAGCCATTGCGCATCTTGAAGTGGCTTCTATCACAGAGAGCAGTTTAGATTTAACTGGGCATATTCATCTGTGCATTTGTCTCTGGGATGATTCTGCGGTAGCATCATCTTGGTCGCTGATTGCTAATTGTTTGAAATCTCAATACTTTGACCAGCTACAACTGTCATCACAGCTGAGCCGGCCGGGCAGGGAATCCAAAGCCCATTTGGCAAACTTGGCGGGCAAGACGGAGCGCCCTTGGCCGACCGATAGTTTTCCCCCCGAGAAGGCAATTACAGCCGTTAACACTCCCATCGCCCAGGACGAAGTTCTTTGTCCTTTCTATTAGTAACGCCCGACGCTCAGGACGAAGTCTTGTCCAAAAGACGAAGTTTATTGATATGATCGCATGATATGATCGCATGGCTCCACAGCCTGGGAGCGCCTGTTGGGCAATCCTTGGTGACGCGCAAGAGTGAGACGTCATCGAAAAACTCCCTCCCCTGTTTAGCTGATGAAAACGAAAATCTTAAAACGTTCATAACTCGCGATCTAAATCATCCCGTCTAATTATGAAAAAAGATCCTGTGTTAGACGGCGCTCCGCGGTCCAGTCGCTAGTCGCGATAGATTTATTCGTGTCTCCCGTTGTCGTCGATCGACTCTAGAGTGGTGTGGCTATTGTTAGCTGCTACACACACATCAACAACAACTTCCGGTCTGTCCGGAAAAGGGGTCCGTGTTCATAAATCGAATGGGCGCTATAATGTAATGGATTAAATAACCCTGAGCGATTAAAGTGTTAAAAAGCCTTCATTGCTTTCCATATCTAAAGCTTAGTTCAGAACAAAGACTTGTGATGAAACGAAACCGCATTAAGACCTCATTCATACTGTGGAGTACAACGTGTCCCACATCGAAACATAGCATACCTACAAGCTCACAATCTGTCGCATTGGCTGTGTGTTCCGACCCGCGACACCGCCGTATACAACACAGACTTAACCATTTTAGAGTTAGAAAGTTGTTTCTAACCCCTTTTGGTGTTAGCATTATGTTATGCTTTAGCTATTGAAAAATAGCAGATCTACAAGCTCATAGCGTGCCACCGAGTGGCGCGCTACGAGCTTGTAGGTCTGCTATTTTTGAAAAATCGAAGAACCACTGACAGAAACATAGCTTTTCAGAAAACTGTCAGGATGTAGAAGACATTTTTAGAATCTGATCTCGGGTCAAAATGGGTTAAAAAAAACCCACAGCAGCCTTTTACACAAAGATGCATGCAGGCAACAAATCTGCAGACCACCTACATCAGCCCACCTTGGATGGGTACAATATACAGTACATCAGCGGTGGTCCAACCAGGAGGTGATTCACTCCAACCTCCTCCTGCAACCTGGGAGACCTTCCAGCAGGGCATCCTGAGCTCAGGGATGAGCTAAAAGGATTGTTCCTGTTCTCCCCAGAGGGGCAGGTGCTCGCAACACGTCCTCATGCATTCTGCACTCCATCCAACCACTCCTGCTGCCTATTTCAGTGCAATCCGTCTACTGCATATTTCATAATTGATATGGTTTCATTCCATCTTCTTACCCTTATGTAATTGTATTAATGTATTTTATTAAGGTAGGGAAAGTGGTTGTTAAATAGTTTAAGCACCGTTCCAAAGAGTGGTTTGTTCAGTAACATCTGTTTAATGAACTGAAAATAAATGTTCAGATGGGTTGCCAATTTCAGCCAATGGCAAGAGAGTATACCCATTTATCAGCTTCAATTTTGTAATGTTCCAGTTCCGATGTTGTCTGCTCAATTATTTGTGTCATCACATCCAATTTCACTTGTTTATCCTGTGCGAGTGCACAAAGCCACCAATCATAGGGCTGGCTCATCTGGCTAAAAAAATAAAGAAATTGTACTTTCTTCTGGGAGAGAGGGTCTACATTGTCGTCTGCTATTTTCCGTGCAACGACACCCACGTGAGGAACAAAGCATAACTCTGGCTTACCGGCGGGCAATGGCACTGAAGCTCATTTCATCATCATATAATCGAGCATAGTCCTCCTGTCTCCCCTGCGCTGATCAATGTATTCCTGCCTGGACAGTGGCCACTGCAGCAGGCCTTGAGAAGTGGCATCCACAGTTGGCAGATTATGCAAGAGAAATACTTTAAGCAACCAGTTCTAGCTATGGACAGAAGTTATAACAATAACTTCTATCTTTTCTATGCAGCAATAGTTTGTTTGTTTGTTTGTTTGTTTGTTTATTTATTTATTGCAAGAGGAAGGTGAATTAGCGGAATGAAGCATGCAATTTACGGTATATTAGTCCCATGAAAACGACATACTATGGCAAACCTAGCACAGGAAAAGGATTCAATTTCCCGGTCACCGGCTTTTTGAATATTGGAGAAATGCTGGTTCCTCTGGCGTCTCCAGTCCTACGCCAATTTTTCCCCTAATCTTCACAAAGCGGTTTGGAAGGTTCTAGTGAAGTCCATGTGAATCAAGAGAGATGTCTGCTCCAACAGCCACAGGGAACCCCAATTATGACTCCACCATATGGCTGCTATAGAAAAGCCATTGAAGAAACGTTAATCTGTGGAAGTTTGACATTCGTCCCATTTGGACATTTGGACACCAACCACGCTGCTTGACTGCACTGTGTTTCTCAGTCTTGCTTCACGCAGAGAAGTTAACAAAGCAAAGCACACAGTTGCCCTCCATGAGGCGGTTTAGAGTCCCAAAATACAAGAAAAACAGGCTAAAGAACTCTTTTGTACACCAGTCTGTTCTGCTTTTAAACCAAAATCGGTAAACCAAGAGGATATGTTCTATTGTTCTTGTTCCTGTCTGCTTCTGTGATGTGTGTACTGTAATGTACCTTGTGTAATGTACTGTGTATGTCCTGTCTGTATCTTGAACGGTGACGTCATGGACGCAAAGCAAATTTCAGTGAAAGCTGACAATAAAGTTGTATCGTATCGTATCGTACATCAGAATGATGCGAATCCCAGGCGCTGGACAGAAGAACCACTCAAATCGGAAAAAATGTCGGCACATCGGATCATGCTCTCATAGTTTTTAATGGTGGGTGATGTGTTGAGTATCTTGACTCTTCCTCAGACTAATTGTGCTTTTTTGAGGGGCATCATTATTACCGGCAAACATTTTCAAACTATTTTCAAAGAAATTCTAAACATTAACATTTTCAAAATCGATCGTCGCCATACACCAGATTATATAGACCTGAAATGGTTATGTGTGACTCCCGGAATCTTTCCTTCTCTGTAAGCATTGTGACTCTGTGCAAAGCTTTATCTACAGCTATTCTATATAACATGATTGCTCCACCTCCATCTCACCGTGCTGTCTGTGTTTTGGAATGGCTTTTCATAATGATGGATGGGCAACGTTATCCTGGCCTTTAGACGCCACTCTGAGGCTGTGACTGTTGGTGCCAGAGAGGTGGATTAGAATCAGTTCCTCTCGCCTGGCGGAATCCGGTATAGTCAGTACCGACAAGGCGTCATCAACATTCAAAACGGCACACACACACACCACACTTTCATGAATACAGATTGCCTGTGTGTATTGGCTAATGTAAAGCCTTATTCTCTCAACGTACCCAAGTTTATTATCAGCAGATTGAGGCCCGCCTGCGGCACACATCCAGAAAATAAGGTCAATTTTGCAGCTTTAGTGAAAATGAGCGTGTCATGCGTATATGCGCGTGTATGTGTTTCTGTGCGGGTGTGTATACGACTCGTGTTTGTGTGGGTGTGCGCATGCATGTTGCGGTTTTCCATCCCACGGTGTATTCACACATGTTCAGAAGTCGTGTGGTATTCCCAGAGCTTGTTACTGCTCGGTTCTGTCGTGTCAGCAGGTTTGCTTGCTCGATTGAGCCCCAGTGTGTAGGATGTATTAAGTCACAGCTGGGGGGCCGAGGAGCTGTGGTTCCCCGCAGCATACGAAACGGGTGGAGGGAAAGTAAGGTACAGAGTAATTAAGGGACGATGCAGGACGCTGATTGGCAGTGAGTTCAATACTGTGCTTCAAGGCCAACCGTGCTGTACAGTACAGTATATCTCCTCACGGCAGAGAGAGCTTTAGAAAACCTCTCCCTGTTTCTTCTTTTCTCCCAGCCTGCAAATGTGCAGTGAATTATTTATTCTGAGCAAACAAAAGTGTATATTATGAAACCCTCAAAGGAGGAAGAATAGACCTTTCTTTATAGCCTCTAGCACGGAATGTAAAGTGACTATTGATTATTGTGTTCTTAAATGTGAGTATCCTCTTTCTTGGCAATAGAGTGTCTTCCTTAGCGCTCTTATTTTAAGTGGATGTGCATATATTTTGTGTCTTCTTCCCCTCCCCCCCCGGGGACTGGATAATGCTGGGCGTTGCGTAACACGAGCGTTTCCAACCACCAAATAGCATTTGCGAAACACGTACGTGTTTATTGCTGGAGCACCGATACGCTACTCCAGGGATGAGCATATGCTTGATGTTCACTATTTTATTTACTTTCTGCTTCTTTTTATTCTTTCTTTCTTTTTTACCGCCCGTTTGTTAAAACACTTTGAACGCATAACCCGCGTTCCACAACAATTATTCCATTGTCTTGCATAATGCATAATACGCTAAACCCGCTATTTGTTTAATGTGTTTAATTCGCCGTTAGATGGTTATTATGAAAATCCGCTTTTGTCGCGGACATTGTGGCGAGGCTGGGCATTATGATGACGTAACCGCAAATCAACCAACCGCCGGCTTGCAAGGGCTTCTGGGAAACTGAGTCCAATGCAAAGTGAACGAGGGGGTAGGGACAATCTTAGCTCGCTTTACTCTTAGTCTGTGACCCGGATCACGGAAGTGGCTTTTTTGTCGGCTCAATAACGAATCATGACTGTTTTCAAGCGGATTTTCAGGGATCACCGGCGCAAATACTTTGGCGTATGCTCCAAAGGTAACAATCCTGGCAGTCACGGTATCTTGTCAATTATACTATAACGCGTGGAATGTGTTTGGCCTCCTCGTATTGTCTCCTGAAGACGAGAAGTTCCTACAGGCGGCAATTTTGTTCTCTTCATTAATCAGTATACAGTTGTAATGTACACACACTGACAGGAAATTGGTAGAGAGAGACGGGGAGTGACACACAGCAATGGTCATCGCGATCAAGATTCGAACCCATGACAGGCATTGGCAGCCTAGGAGCCCAGACCTCTACATTAGCCGCGCGGGCCCATTCATATTTTCTATAGCGATTATTCTATTGATTACATTTTCTATTAATGTGACATTCGAGAAGTGCGTCTTTTGAAATATTTCCAAAAGATATTTTTATAAGTAAGTTCCTTTTTATTTATATAGCACTTCTCGCAGAGAGATCTCACAAAGTGCTTTACATACAGTGAGATTAAAAACAGCGTGTACTATACTTACTATACGCACACGTGTCGTGCAGAAATAGCGAAAATAGCAGACACAACGTGTCGCAATGCAACAAACGTGTCGCAGTCGCATTGCGACACGTTTTCGGCATTCAGTCACTATTCAGTGACGTGTCGTTTTTGGATGCCAGCCAGCGCCACCATGTACATTATACACTAACCCTCTGGTAAAATGGAATCCCTTCCCTGCTGCTCGGTCTCAGTGTGCTAGTGAGGCTCCATCACGCTGCGCTGAAACACTATAGGCTATTTGCTTATGACAGCTCCTCTGATGAATGCTGTGTTTGTATGGCAAGAGGTCAGATCGCCTTTCTTTCATCTGGTCCTGCAGCGAGACAGGCCACCCATCCATGGCTCTAAATATGAAATGAGACAATACGAGTGCATGCACACGCGCACTCCCCACACACACACACACGCATGCATGCACACACGCATGCACGCACGCACGCACGCACTTAGTGCTGCGTTTCCTCCCTGTGGAACTACACTGTAACAGCCTGCTTCTTTTGTTTTTGACCTTGTAGGTAGAAATCAGGACTACTGTATGTTGCTTTGAAGGGGGGAAAACAAACAAGAAAACAAACATTATTTTGAAGGCTTCTCACTCATATTCCAAGGAGACATTCCCAGTTCTTTTGTTCCTTTCATTTAAAGTCAGCAATTTTGAACTTGAACGTTTTTTTCTCTCCTTGTGTATGAAAGGAAAATGAACGCTGTTGGGGTTGTTGTTTGTGTTGCTTCCCTTCCCTGACAGGGGAAGGTATAATGACCACAGTGTCGGGGCGTCCATATGTCCACACATACTGCACGTAGCCATATGGACAGCTCTGTCAGTCGATCGTCTCCAGTAGATACGGCAGATGACCGGAGGGGGCGGCGGTTTCACCGTCTAATTAAAAAAAAAACTGCAGAGATCGGGAATTCTCCTTCTGGGCGGATCTGTGCGAATTCCATCCCCGCTCTCATGTACTTGCTTTTAAAGTACATGAGTGCTTTTAAAACGTCAATCCCATTATTTCCCTGCAGTTCAGCACTCCACCGATGGGTGGTCCTGCTTTCGAGCTACATGTGTTCCTTTGGGACAATAAGGATTATTGTTATTATCCAGTTGTTCTTCTCTCCTCCCCTGTTAACCCTGACCTCATGATCTTGACCCTTGGATGGTGTTGATTTTGAGAGGGATGGCTGTATGTATGGGTTTTACTCCTACACAATTGGCTGTTCTTTTACAGTATTGGCAGTGTGTGACAGTGCTATGGAGTGTTGAGAGGGCTGGCCCTCTGCTCCAGGTTCGCTGCCCTGTGAATAAGTGAGGTCTCTAAAGAGTTGTCTTGCACCATTCCCCTCGCTTTGCTCTACAGTATGTGTCTGCTCACTCCGCTGAGGCAGCATAGTCACCACACGGCTCTTCGCCATGCAGAGAAAACTCCACGGGAGTATGTCCAACCGTCTGCCAGCCTCTGAGGTTTCTTTTAGGCATGGATAAAGCTGGCAGAAGGACAGCGTCACATATTATTTTCTCTGGACCAAATGTGTGGTGTGTGCCTGGTTGGCTGCATGAGGAAGATGGCAAGCCGTTCATGAAAAAGCTCACATCACGTGAGCTTGTAGATCACAGAATCCCAGAATAGGGATGCTGGGTTTCAAGTGATTAAAACATCAAATATAAAGTTAATTTCAATCTGTCCTATAATGAAAACTGATATAATCTCAAGTCATACTGTACATACTGTAGCTTAGGGGGAAGGATTTACATATTTATGTACTGTAATATGACATAGATGTAAACATGTGCTTTAATTCAGTAGTGCCGTGGATGAAAAAGCTATTTACAGGGGTGTCCTGAGCCAAAGAAGTTTGAGAGCCACTACACTAAGCTATAGACAGTACAACCACTCCAAGACACCACGAGGGTACTTGTGCTTCGTCTTGTGGTGCTCTTTGCTTTGGGCTGTCTGGGGCCATTTTATAGGGACATGGAAGGGGGGATTGTTAGTCCTGTGGCAGCGCGTGACTGTATCTTGGATCCATGGCTGAGCCCCAGGGCTCTTCATTCTGTCCGGTGCATCATGTCTCTTCTCTCTGCTCTCCATCGCAGCTGTGGCTCCAGTCATGGGGCGACGTGGTCCTCCCCGATGGCTCCACCTCGCCGCCCGTTCTCCATGAATATTTGAAGCACTTGAGGGTTTTCCGTTCAGTCCGCTAGACTGTGCAACAGCGTCAGTATAATATGCACAAGATAATGCTGGGTTTTAATGAAATAAGAACAAGAAAAATAAAAAGGTTTGCCTACAGGCTAGACCCACACACAAGCTTCTGCAAAAGGAACTTTTTTCAGAAGCCAAAAACTTCAGCAGCAGAAATGTAGGGAAATTTACATCAGATGTATATCAATATGCAATATGTACTGTACGGAATACTAGTGTACGGGTGGGAAGAATGGGAAGAGGATCTGTCTGGACAGACAGAGAAAGGCTTGTATGCCTTTATCAGAGAAGATTGTGTGCATATCTTTTGCCTGTATCTAGGCCAGCTGCTGGACGTCAAGACATCAAAGCAAACATCAAGGAGAAGGAAGGACATCCTCACACTTGTTTCTAGACCTCCATGGACTTAATTTAATTGTCAAAAAGCTCTAATGTTTCCATCCTTAGTCCTGCTTTTTGTGCAAAGAAGAATGCACCCATACTGTTGTCACGGAAACGGTCGGTGGCGTGACGTCGGGCCACAACGTCATGCCACCCTATAAAACCTGACGCAGACCCACCAGAAGCGTGTGTTCCAGTTAACTCAAGAAGTGACTCAGAAGTGTCCAGGAGATCAACTCAAAGCGCCAGATCTAGGAAACTAACCAGGAGCGCCGCACGTAACTTTTGGAAAGTGTCATAGTAGCTTGTTTACAACTGAAACACTGAACATAGTACTCTTATTATGCATATCGCCGAGAAATATTTGAGTAAAAAAAACAAAAACAAAAAAAAAACGAATGGTTCAATTCCATTAATTAAGATTCGAGTGCCAACCCTAACGAGCGAAGGTTCGAACCCTGAATGTTCGGGGACAGCCTTAGTGCATGCACACATTTGGGTTTTTCTGTATGTGAGAGAAAGAGTGCGATAGAACTGAATGGTCGCACTCTGCTCTTGAGAAGGGCTCATCACACAGAGAACAGGCTGTTCAGCGCAGGGCCGTCACAGAAGCATCACAGTCTGGACGCATGACTGAGCCTGTGTAGCAAGCAGGGAGGGAACAGAATGGATGGAATCATGTATATATTATCTGCACCGCAGCCTCCATCCCCCTCTTAGAGAGGACCGGCTTTGGGCGATGTACTTCAGATCTCCAGAGACAGAATGGAAACTCTAGTTTTGATCGGATGAAAACAATGAATCGAGCACAAATAACAAGCCCAACACGTGTTCCCTGGACATCCACACATCCTCCGGCAATCATGTATTTTCTTATTTAGTATTTTTTTTCCATTTTCAACGATGTTGTAATTGTTTCAATGTTGTATGCTTGAATCCGCTGAGATTCCACGGTAGGCAGATGAAACTTTAATAAGGCAGATACAGGCTTTTTAATCTTAAACTCTGCGGCTGTTTGGGGGCCTGAAGCCATGTCGGGTGTTTATTCTCAGCCTGAGAGCGCTGTTTCCCGCAGCCCACCTCGCAGGGCCCTGTGAATAATTTACCGGTAATCCAACTCACGTCGGCTGTACGATATTCAACGAGGAATGAGGATCCATGCAGCTTCCAGGAACATAAAGAGGTGGGGGGGGGTTGTTTTTTAGAGAGAGCTAGCCTGAGACTGCAGGAGCACGATAGCCTGCAGTCTAACATGACTAACCAAGTCAATAGTGCCTAGACTTGTTTGTAACCTAACCTTGTAGGTGATTAGAGATTTCTATTTTTGCTGTTTATTAGAAGGGAAGCTTCTCTTTCTGCGATACTCAAGCCCTGTTTGTGTATGCTTGTTACCGCCGGAGGTACAGTGCTGTTGATGTGGAGAAGAATGAGCTCCAAGGACAAAATGTTAAAGGTTCTGAGAACCTTTCTGGGATATTGTGCTATTGAAGTGGAAGTCAACGGAGGCACTTCATTTAGCAGGGTTTTTGAGTTTACTTGACAGCACAATGACTGGTGCCTGTGTTATCCCAGCAAGCACGGTTAGGATAGGACCTGGACGAATTGGTGACGTCTTGATTGGGGCCAGATCAAGTCAAACCAAGACTAGTCAGATCTGTCCCAGAATATCACCTGATTTCAACCAACATAAATCGAGGCCATATCAATTTAAGTCATATCATAACTAGTCAGATCTGGCCCAGAATAAGCTATATTATTTCAACTGGTGAAGTAGTTCTGGAAAGATCATCCCCATATGGGCTGTGATCTGGCCTAGTCCTGAACGTCACTGGTGGACGTCGTCATAACGTCATCACGACGTAATTTGGCTTGCAGGGATATGTACACTACATGAGCATGGAATTCATTTGCAGATTTCTTTTTTTTTTACCACTGTCAAAATTACTTGAGCCCAGGGCACAATGGAGATGGGTGCTGTTGGCTTTAGCTAAATATAACGCAGTAATTCTGTGAAAAAAAAATAGCAGGATATTGTTGCTGTCAGGCAGAAACCTTATGTGCAAATCCGTTACTTACTTTACAGGACATGGAAAAGAACCTGTGTTCCAATGGAACTAATGTAACTTTATTCTTTAGTCACAACCTCTTGTTATATATTTAAATATATTTAATGGGTTCAATATTTATAAAACACAACGACACTTTCAACTTGGAGTCCCTATTTTTGGCATTTAAAAAAATAATTTTTCAAAAAAACTTTAGCCTTTACTTTACTGTAGCCCAGTGGTTCCCAAACTGTGGTGCGTGCACCCCTTGTGGTGCGTGCACCCCTTGTGGTGCGTGCACCCCTTGTGGTGCGCGAGGGGGTGCGTGCACCCCTTGTGGTGCGCGAGGGGGTGCGTGCACCCCTTGTGGTGCGTGCACCCCTTGTGGTGCGCGAGCACCTTCTAGGGGGTGCGTGACATGAAAAGGTTAATGGTGGTGCTATGGTTTTATTTTAAGTATATGCAGAAAATAGCCTATGCATTGTGCATATATATGCCATATTCACGTTCATGTGCATTATACAGTATGTATATATAGGAAATATATGTCTCTATATAGCTTATGCAATTTTTATTTCCATGTGGGGGGTAACAGGGGGTGCATGGCCAAAAGGGGTTGGGAACCGCTGTGATGCCTATGTGATGCAACAAGCTTGTATTTGTATTTTTGGAAATGTTGCATGACACTGTAGTACGAAATATAATACAATTACTAAATTAGGCATTCATTTTATGAAAAAAATAAAATATGTATAAGGGATAAGGGTTTTGGCTGACAGCTTAGAAACGCTGTAACACATGACACTGATGCTGCAAAGGTTACTGTTTTTTACTGCAAACACCCACACTAATAAACTGTTTTCATCCAAGCTATCAAATAACTCATTATACTTTTGGCTGTCAGAAGCCATAGTTATCACCATGGGCATTGCCGTTGCAGGCTTGTTAACCTGACCTTTTGTAACAATTAAAATTCATAATGGATTGTGAATACTACGGTGGAAGTTGATTTTCCATCCCTGTCACTAAGCTTTTGCTTCGTTCACATGCCAAAATATCCTGAAGATATTCACTCTTGAGTCTTGACCTTTTTTTTTTTTTTGACAATTCACAAGTCAATCAATACACGCTCTCTGGAAGAAAGAAATGCTGGCTCCATTGAGTCCACAGCTAAAGAAAAACAATTACATCACTGGATACCGTATATGAAAGAATTTCCATTAATTTAAAATTACTTCAGTGAATGAGCAGGAAATACCAGTTGTATAATTTCTTTTGATCCTTTGTATTTCTCGTACTTTAGTTTTTTCATAGTTTGTGAACCATTTAGCACTCGTGTAAACCAGGGGTTCTCAACCCGTGGGTCGCGACCCCTCGGGGGGTCGCCAAATTATTTTGGGGGGTCCCCAAAATATTTTTAAAAAAAAGGGGAAAAAAAAGAAAAAAATTAAATTTTATTTTCACGATTTTTCAAAAATAGCAGACCTACAAGTTCATAGCGCGCCACTCGGTGGCGCGCTATGAGCTTGTAGATCTGCTATTTTTCAATAGCTAAATTATAACAATGCTTAAAACATCAAAAGGGGTTCCCGCCCAAAATGGTTTAAGGTTATTGTAGCAGTCAATTTATATTGGGGGTCGGGAGGGGGCGGGGCGGGGGTCCCGAGACATTGCCAAAGCATTTCCGGGGGTCCCCGGCCAAAAACGTTGAGAACCCCTGGTGTAAACTACAGACGTGCTGTGTGTGTCACATGATGACAAAGAATCAGGGGGAAGAAAAGGCAGGATCTAATAATGGCGTGGCTCCCTGGAGGGACAGTAGATCAGAGATAATGGAATCATTGATTTTAAATATACTCAGGGATTCACTTCCTTGGCCTGCTGCCGCGAGTTTACGAGATTAGCCTCACATTACACATAAATTATCCACATACTACATGCATACATACAACACGTACACACATTATTATACTATAGAGAACCAGGAAATGGGCTTCAATTCCAACACCAGTTACTGTACTTGGCCCTGTGCCTTAAATAGCTACATACATACTTTACGTACGTATGCACTGCTATGTAGTACATACCGGTACATACATACATACATACATACATACATACATACATACATACATACATACATACATACATACATACATACATACATACATACATACATACATACATACATACCGGTACATGCATATTTTATGTGCATAAATACATACAGCACATACACTCTTCTATACCTCTCATGGCCATAAAGAGAAGTCTCCTTTCACATGAGGTGGAGCATCACCTCTTGTCTGTATGACATCACTTCAGAACAAAATCAATGTGTGCTGACTGCACTTGTAGGCGCAGCAGAGCGTGCGTGTTGCAGAAATGGAAATCCAGCTTGAGCTGTATAGTTGAGCAGGGCACAGGGAGCCCCCGGAGCCATGATGTGATAAAAGTTCCTCCCTATATCTCCTGCTGCAGTCAGGACTTATGGATTATATTGCCCCATAATGGACGGAATGCCTGCTGTTTTCTTAAGCACTTTTAAGCCCTACAGTATATACTTGGTCATGTGACGAATAGTGGAGATAGACGCAGTATGTACCGCGATGTGCGGTGTCTTTGCAGATTGGCGATGTTCATAATTTCTTTTGACAAAATGAACAGTGAATTATTAATTCATTTTTTTAGGTTGGAATTTTTTTGGGGAAAAAATGCCCAAAATATGGACACCAGTGTGAAAGCGTTTACACAAAAAGACAGTTTTCTTTGCCGGACGGCAGAGCTCTGCAGTAGACAGTAGTGACACACACACACACACACACACACACACACACACACACACACACACACACACACACACACACACACACACACACACACACACCAACCACTACTGTGGTTGGTGTGTGTGAGGAAGCACGCACACATGTGTGATGGCTTCCTCCTCGTTGACAAGTCATTTGCTCATGACACCGGTCGGGGTCGTAAAGTGACGCCTAATAAACCGAGGTGATAGACAAGGGTCACGGGCTCGGCCTCAGCGCACACATGTTCCCCCTTCCCCCAAACAACACACTACGTCTTGTTAACGCTTTTCCAAACTCGCTGACAGAGGTGGTCAACCTTGAGAACTACCAATGATGGGATAGAGCAGTCATTTCAGAAAAGCCGCCTCTCTTGATGATTTCTCCCATTTAATACCCCCCACCCAACCCTCCCCACCTCCCCCCATGGGCTTGGGGTGTGAAGAGGTCAGTCCACCCCTCTTTCTCATTCACTTCTTTCACCCTCTCTCTCTCTCTCTCTCTCTCTCTCGCTCTCTCTCTCTCTACCACCGACGGCAACGTGTGGTAATTGGATAGACAGACTGTCTGGGATGTCTGTACTGTAGAATATATTTTTGAATATAGGACTTACATTTTCCTCAAGTTTACTGAGGACCCCCTGGACCCCATCTAGGACCTCTGGCGGTCCCCAGCCCGGACCGAACCCATTAAAACCGTTAAAGCTTGTACAGTACATCTGCAATTTTTGAACATTTTATAAATATTGAGTGTGAATCATTTTGAATAAAAAAAAAAGTTAACTAATTTGGAAGGCAGTTCAAGGCACACCTGTATATCGGCCTCAGGTTTTTAGATTTTGAAGTTTATTATCTTTGCCCATGAAGCTTTCAGAAGGTTCCCCTTCCATGGCCATCATCATCCATCACCATTCTATCATCTCATACATTTTTGACATTCTGAAACATTTTCTAAATATGAATTTAAGTACATGCTACTTGTGTCCCTTTTTTCTTCAGTCATGCTAGTGTTAATGGGTTAAGAACGTCTGTGCCAGTCCAAGCTACAGTGGTGTGCTCTCATGGTGGCTATACTGTGTCACTGAGCAAGGTTACTGATAAACCTCAGAGGCCAAAGGGTCAGGTCACATTCCCATCCTCCTCTCTGCTGTCCCCCTGCAACTGGCTTAATCATCTGTAGCATGCACACACGCACGTACGTGTGCACACACACACACACACACACACACACACACACACACACACACACACACACACACACACACACACACACACACACACACACACACACACACAGACACACACACACAGACACACACACACACACACACACACACACACACACACACACACAGTCACACAGTCACACACACAAGCCTAGCTATCCATCATCGGGTGCCACCAAAGGTTGTTCTCAAACTGTGTCCGGTCGATGGGATCCTATTCATGTAGGTGTCAGCATGTGTCCTCCTGGTTCTGACACATTTCAACTGCCCTAGATGTGTTTTTTTTTTGTATTTTCCTGACGATTCTTTTTACTATATCTTATGTCTTTCATGGAGGGCTTTCAGGGTTTTTAATAACCATTACTTGAATTGAGTAGCTTTGAATACTATGAATAATATGATTTTGAACCTTTGACAGATATCTTCTTGTGGTTCCAGTTAATGAATGTTGTTGCCAGCGTGTAACATAAATGAGTGGTGTATGGTAATAAGTCGGGCATTAGTGTTTCAGCAATTTTGTGCTGATCGTTTTCTCGGTTTGTGAGATTAGCTCTATTTTTGTGCCTCTTTGTCAAGGGTATAGGGTTGTATATTTTATGTTCTCCAAATTCACCTCCACTCTGTCCGCAAGCTAATGTCACATCCAAGCGTATTGGCATCTTTCTATTTCAAGTGCTGCATTAGCTGTTAACATTCAACTGTGTAAACACCGCACTCTGTCCAATGTTAAGAGTATTTCGCGGCATTTTGTTTTTCCTGAGAGTTCTCCACGGTCACTCACGGCACAGGGCGACTTGTTCTGCATCAGTAGCCTTCTGCCACGGACTAACCTTGAGTCTAAATGAAACGCCATTTCTTTCAGGCAGTCAAAACAGCCTGGTGATTTGCTATTCTGTTCCCAGCAAGTGGTTTGTTAGCAGCAGCAGCAGAAGTACATGTTTGTGCACTCCGAAAGAGGAAGGAAAAGCAGAGCTTGTTAAAATGTCTGCAGTAATCCCCATGAGCCTCAAGTTATACTACCCAACGTTCCACCCCAAGTCGCTTAATGAGGGACTTGCACCCTCGGAAGTGAAGGGACAGTGACAGCAGAGGTTCTGGCACACAGCCTTGGTTCATACCCAAGTGAGATTAGATGTATGCACTATGCACGGTAATGCAGATTCCTACCAGGTCAGAGCTTGAAGAGGCCCAGGCACACTGTCAGGCACACCTTAGTGTGCCTGACAGTGGGAAAGCACCGGGGAAAGCACCTGTGTCATTTTATACTTTGGCCATTCAAAAATAGCAGACATACAAGCTCATGGCGTGTCACTTAGACAATGTGTGTGTGTATATATTTTTCAAGTGAACATTTTTAACTCAGATATTTGCTTCCGGGGGGTCCCTGGAACAACATATTTTGAGATGCACGGTAGAGATCTAATGCAGATTGACACCAGCCAGGTCAGAGCTTGAAGCGGCCCCCCATGGAGGCACATTGTCAGGCACACCTCAGCGTTAAAACATCTGTGTCACTTTATACTTTGGCCATTCGAAAATAGCAGACATACACGTTCACAGCCTGTCAACATTTTTTAACTCAGATCTTTGCTTCCCTGGAACCAACTATTTTGAGGTGTGGGTCGGCGGCCAAATACATAATCATCAAGTTTGAGAACCATTGATAGGAACATGTTTTTCAGGAAGTTACAAATTGATACATTTACTGCAAGGATGTTACTGTGCAGCTAGGGTGGCCAATGTCTAACTCATATGAATATATAATATGCAGTTATAAAATATACAGTAGCACATCTAATAATAGCCAAAACCCTGCCATAAAGCTTATAGGAGCCAATGTGATATTGGTGTAAAAGACATGATAACAACTAGGGATGTCCCGATGCACTTTTTTCGTTTCCGATCCGATCTCGATACCACAATTTCTGTGTTAGCCGATACCGACACTGAATCCTGATACCAGAGAATAATATATATAATAATAAAATAATAGGCCTGGGCCATGGCTCAGTGGTCCAGGCACCTTGGCTGGTAATACAGTCTGGCAGTGTGCCGCGGGTTCGACTCCCGATCCCGACGGCCTTTACTGCATGTCTTCCCCCCCATCTCTCTCCCCATTTCCTGTCAGCCTACTGTCTGTCCCTCCATAAAATATATAAAAATAAAAGGCGAAAGCCACAAAAAAAAAAACATTTAAATAATACAAAATATTTTACTTTACTTATTTTGAAGTCCACCGACCGGGAATAGTGTTTATAGTTATCTAGCTATATATCTTGTGTTGTGTTCATAGCAGACTCACTCAAACTCCACATGAACAAACATTTTATTTACCTGCCATAGTGTCAACCACTTACCCGTGTGTCGGATCGGTGGTTAGACTGGCATACCGATATGACCCGATATGACCAAATAAGGACCGATCTGATACTTTTCCCGATACCAATACAGTATCGGGATTCGGGACATCTCTAATAACAGCACAGCATTGTTACGGTGTGATGCCTAGTGTGTGTTGGGGCGAGCCGGCCGTCTGGAAGAGGGTTGTTTCTATTCATCTGCCCATCCTGCCTTCCCTTCCCCTGCATGGCCATTTTATCAATAATGACATCATCAACATGATCAGAGATCCACATGGGACAATTGTTTTATACGGTACTTTATCCTTGAAATTGAAATGTTACAATGACATGATTACAAAAACAAACACAAACAGAAATAACATACGGTAAAATGGTAAACAATTAAACATAAACATAATATTTCACTTAATTAAAACCTTTATGGGGGAACATAGTTAATATTTTCTATTTTGTTTTTTACTTTACTTTTACTTTGAGGAGGAAGTTTCGAGGGAGATCTTTCCAAGATAGGAAACCATTTCAAAACCATTACACACACACACACGCACACACACACACACACACACACACACACACACACACACACACACACACACACACACACACACACACACACACACACATTTTTGCATGCATTATTTGGTGTTTTTCGCTGGGTCCGGAGAATGGATTTGCAGAGTGCTGTGTGTAGGGTCTCTGTTTGGTGTTTATCCCATTTGTCAAGGTCATGGTTTTAGTGATTTTAGTCTTAGCTAGGTTCACTGTCAGGGCCCATGTCTGGGAGAATTTGTGCAGATCAAGTTGCTGCTGTAGTCCTTCATTGGTTGGAGACAGCAGGTCATCTGCGAAAAGTAAGCATTTGATTTATGTGTTTGCCAAGGATATGCCTGGAGCTGTAGACTGTTCTAACGTTTTTGCCAATTTGTTGATGAAGAGTGTTGGACTCAGGCTGCATCCTTGTCCTCGGCTTTGAAGGAAAAAGTCGGTGTGCTTTTCGCCTATTTTAACTGCGCATTTGTTGTTAGTGTACATTGATTTTATGATGTCATAGGTTTTCCCCCCAATGCCACTTTCCAACAGTTTGTACATCAGACCCTCGTGCCGAATTGAATCCAATGCTTTTTTTTAAGTCGACAAAGCAGGATTATAATTTGCTTTTGTGTTTGTTTATTTGGTTGTCGATTAGGGTGTTGAGAGTTTAAATGTGGTCTGTTGTGCGATATTTTGGTAGAAAGCCAATTTGTGCTTTGCTCAGGACATTGCTTTCTGAGGAAATTTAGAACACACACACACACACACACACACACACACACACACACACACACACAGAGAGAGAGAGAGACAAGACATCACTTCACAGACAGCAGCCAAAATGAAAAGTAATTTGTGCCCTTTCAGTTGTTGTTGATCGTGTCGTGGAACTTGCCCAGGGGGAGAGAAAATTACTAAGCCGAAATGTTGTTCTTCTGAAGGTTATTCCATGACCGGGGTGCTAAATAATACGAGAAGACTGTGTTTGTTACCAAGTTCTGAGCAAATCCCCAGTACCTGACAGAGAGCAGCCATCTGGTGGAACCACACTGGTAACAGCTGGTGGTAGAGTAAGTGACAGAAGGGGTGTTTACCTACTAGTATGGCCTTGTACCGTAAATACAAATACACCATATATACAGACCAGGAAACCTCGTTAGAAAGTATAGGAAAGTAAGTTCAGTTCAAAACTAATGTATCTGTACATTGCTCTTAATCACTCACAGTCTCAAAGGGCTTTACAGAAACAAACAGCAGTCCGTGGCTCCGTACCCTTAGACTGCCTCAATTAAAACTCTCCAAATAAACCACAGGAACAATAATAATATCTGTGTAATGGCCCTGGGTGTCAAGCGGGCAACATTCAAATGCAAAACAGACTATTAAATTACCATACTGGTAATACGGCAGTAAAACTGTAGCAACAACGTATACCCGGTGGTACAGTATGTGTATTATATCGAATGTGATATACTGTACTCACTGTACATAGAATCTAGACAGTGATGTTTGTAAGTATCCATATGCATAATATCCCTTATATTCAGGCCTGGAATTTCATCCTATTAGGGGCAAGGCCACTTTTTGAGGGCACAAGGCCGAGTGCCAGGGCATGAAGGCCATAAAACAATGATTTTAAGTTTTAATAATTTAATAATTATTTTAGCTTAAAAGTTAAGGATGATGAAAAAATAAGTTTTTTTATTTTTTATTTCAAGGCTGGTTCAGAACAGTGCTTCTTAAATAAATAATCACAGCTTTAAATAACACAATATAAGTAGCTACTGTAAAATATTGTAAACTGTGACACGTATTGGGGTCCCAGTCCAGAGATGAAAATCATAATGAAATGGCCCTAAATTTAATTTGGGGGTCCTTGAAATTAAAATCACTGGGTAAAACAGTGAGTTAATTCACAGAAATACAATGACAGCCTACATAACTTTTGAATGAGAGCTTGGTTTAGAAAAGCCTATATTTTGTGCTAAATTAATATATTGAACACAGAAATAAGATTTTCCCATTCAGACACAGGCCTATGTCTGCATTAAATTGTCTAAGGAAAAAACATACCTCATGTCACTCACTGCTGCAGTTGTTTCAGTTCATTTTAAGCTCTGTATAGAGATTCAAAATGTTATATACACTTTCTGTTGTAGTGTAGTTTGTTAAATTGGGAAGCTTAACGATGTTTAATTGACTACAGGCGATAGAGTGAGAGACAACGCGTCGTCACAACGCTGCATGCCCAGCTGTGCATGGTTTGAGACGAGTGGATGTTTTTCCTTTCTTGTTTAAGCTTTTTTTAACATGATCACAACTTCAGTTAGCGTCTTGTGTTGTTGTTGTTGTTGTTGGAAGCTGTTGCTGAATGAAGGACTTTCTGACAGAATAATTTATTTGGAACAATAAAACAAGAAGACACGCAGCAGGAGGACTGCACAGGGAAAGAGGTAGAAGACTAAGTTTGCACCCGACAAGCTCAATTGTTCAACTGTGTTAAACATGCGTGGCTCACGCAGTTTATCAACATGAACCTGCATTTATAACAGTGAAGGGCCCGTTACTTTAGTATTACCCCGCTCTGAATCTCGTCAGGCATCATCTCCCTTCATGTTTGTTATGAAATAACAGCAGAATAGACCAATTATTTGTTTACAAACATTGGGACTGGGCACACGGGTGACTGTTTCATGTAATCAATTCCCAACAGATCTCCAAACCTGTTGTTTTGGGGAGCGCTGGTTTCAGTCCATTCAACCTCCTCTTGTGAGTTGGCTAGTGAGGTGTAACCTGACTCCGCCAGATGGGGCAGCAGAGAGTACACTGGGTTCCCCCCTCCTGCTCCCATACACTGACACCACGCTAGACAGGAACGCCCAAAAACTTCACATCCGGTTTTAGCCTGGGGTAAGAATTTTCTATGGCTGCCAATGCAACTTGGTCCAATCCTTAATCACATACGGACAAACATCTATGCCGATGCTATCTAACTTGGGGAGGTAGCGTGCCTTATCCACGGGCTACAGATCTTTCAACGTATGGCATTGCAAATACGTTTGATAATCGCTACTCTGCTCAATATTGTTTTGAATGCCTTCCCCAGGGGGTGGGCGGAGTCACAGTTTGAGGTGCTGATTGCGCGCCGTGGTGTCAGTGTATCTGGGAACTCTCAGGCAGACTAGATGCACCGGCCACCAAACGGCCTTGCCAATCAACGGCAGCTAGAGGTGGGATCAAGGCAGCACTGTGTATGCCTTGATCCCACCTTTTCCATTGCATCTTATGAGAGGTGGTGTTCTTCTGCTGCCTTTATGCGCGTGCATGCTGTTTCTTATCAGAGTGACGTCGTCTATTAAGGCGTCTATAGCAGCGTGGCTGGGCGCTGTGACGCGCCCGCGTGGGTCATGACGACCAGCGGGGGTAGTTATTATTAAGGCAAAGTAACGCAAAAGAATCAAACCACTTGGCAAATGGCAACACAACTACAATAGGCCTACACAAATATATCTCTGGTGTCCATGTCCATGTGCGCTACACAGATTTGTTCTGCGCGAGACGTTTGGGGAACATTGGTTACCGTAATGACTGGAAAATTGTGCAGAGGAAAAACGGTTAAATGAACTGCTGTGGGCTCCGGTCGGGGCACCACGGCCACTGTGGCCGTATGGGCATATCATTTTTTGAGGAGCACACGGCCAAAGAGAGGGGCAACGACGGCCATGGCCTGCTTATATCCCCATAGTGTTGACCTTATGGACCCTAGTGTCTTTATGTGTCATTATAGGCGAATAGGCCTACAGTAGGCCTATATGTTTTATAAGATTTTGGTAGATATTGGCAATTTCCAAATAGCCAAAATAGGGCTTGATCACTATATACTGTACTTAGTTGACTGGAATCTATACTTGCCCTTTCCCTCTTCACCAAATCTCAAATATCAGATCTACAAAGCTCACAACGTGACGCGTTGCGACGCATTGTATGCGTGTAGATCTGCTATGTTCGCCCCCAGAGTAGGGACGCTAGGGTTCATGGCGTTAAATGGTTACAAAATAAATAATAATAATAATAATAATAATAATGATGATGTTGATGATAACGATTGTCATTGTAAGTGCACTCTCGAATTGTTGATCCCTTTCTGAAGATAAGATGTCGAAACACACAATTCAAAGAAGATAAGGTTGCTCGAGTGGGAAGGCTTTAGCTAAAGCAAAATCCCTTACCTTGCCAAGGTCAGACAGCCACTTAAAGCAGAGCTCACCCATCCTTCCGCCCGGTGGCATTAACATTCACCGTGTGTGTAATAGCAGCAGCAGCAGGGGTGGTATACTGTGGTCCTGGCTGGCAGCCTCCGAGGCTGATCACACAGATTGGACAGGGAGTGCCGGGTGGTTCCACAGGCACTTAAAGACACTGGCACACTTGGAAACATGGGGGCATTAAACACAGTTAGGCAAAGGCACGATTTCCCTCCCCTACCTGGATCCGGTAATCTCTCTCTCTCCCCCACTGCTTTCCTTAACCCATTGAGACCTGGAACACATCCATGTCACGTTAGCGTTTAACCACATTAACCATTAACCCATTTTGGGGCGGGAACCCCTTTTGGTGTTTTAAACATTGTTATAATTTAGCTATTGAAAAATAGCAGATCTACAAGCTCATAGCGCGCCACCGAGTGGCGCGCTATGAACTTGTAGGTCTGCTATTTTTGAAAAATCGTTAAAATGTGCCTCAAATCTTTCCGAAAATTGTCATGATTTAGAAAACTTTTTTTTTTAAATTTCAACGTCAGGCCTGAATGGGTTAATGGCCTCAAATCAGTTTCAGCCAGCCGGCCCCTCACACCAGTACCTAAGTACATCTGTAATTAAGTAGAAATACAAGGTACTTTTACATTTCAGAGTTGAGTATTTAATTGTCCGTATAGGTGAGAGTGGGAACTAAGATTGCTTGGCCTCCTGGCTCAGCTCTCTGCGGTGCAGCTAGGGCCCACTGCAATTATACCACTCCTGCTGCTTCGATTCTCCGGCTAATAATTTGTCATAATTATGAATCAGTAATGATCAAATTCTTTAAAAAAAATAGCCAAGGTAAAAACAGTGCTCAAAAGTGGTGAATGATAATTATTATTGTCCAGGACATTCCGCATTACTTGAGCTATATTAGTACATTTAAGTGTATGTCTTCATCAGTGCGCACAGTGGATCCCGCCCTCCCACCTGACTCCTCAAGTCTCTTCTCTCCTCGCCTCATTTAGCATACTAGCCACTCAGCATAAAGGTGTGACCTTTCTACTGGCGTTTTTTCAATTGACGTTTTCATTCGCAGTGTTTAATCAGAGAGCTCTAAAAACGCACTAAGAGCCACAGGCTGGCTGAGCCCCGCCCACCCGACGATGAGGCTCTGCATTATTAATGGGACAAGACGATGGATGCTTCGAAAACTCTCTCACAACGCGTGAAATACACCGTCTGCAACCCGGCTTCTCTATAGCAGTCTCTCTCTCTCTCTCTCTCTCTCTCTCTCTCTCTCTCTCTCTCTCTCTCTCTCTCTCTCTATTGGCATGGGAAACATGTTGACTAAGCAAGTGTGGGGGAAAAAACACTAATCTAACTATATGTGCAAGTAAAATGCTAGAATAAAGAAATGTGTCAGTTTGCAATTTTGCAATCAGATATACTATGTAGAAAAAAACAGTACGGTGCAGATAGTCTTCATGGTGGTTGTATTCCACATCCTTGTCCTGCTCCATATCTCTCTCTCTCTCTCTCTCTCTCTCTCTCGCACCCTCTCTGTCTCTCTCTCCCTCGCACCCTCTCTGTCTCTCTCCCTCACACCCTCTCTGTCTATCTCCTTGTGTTTGTTTTGACTTGAAGGGTAACTCTCTTAGCTTGTCCCAGCCATCTGTAGCGGATGACAAATCTAGCAGGCCTGCAGCAGCGCTCAACTGCAGCTAAAACGAACGCCCTTCCTCCCCGCTCGCTGTGTGAACGTGCTGTAGCCGAGGCTCTGTTACGCCGGCCTAAAGCGTACGACCTTGACAGGAGCTCTCAGCCTTTTGTTTGTCGAGGCATAGATTCCGCTGTCAGAATTGCTGTAGGAAAACATTTCATAACACGGCTTCTGTTTTTTTTTCATCCTGACTCATTCACTGTTTTGTCTCCGGGTCTCTTCGATGTTAACAGCAAGACAACACAGAGGAGTGCATAGTCGAGCTACTATAGCGCCCCCTGGGGGACAGATTCACGGACAGCCTCGTTATAATGGTTTCACATTGCTTTGCTGCTCACCTGACAACAAATCATTGTTGTCATGTGGACACCGCATGTTTTACTTCAGTGGAACAATTGCATTCCTAGAGAGATAGATAGATAGATAGATACTTTATTCGTCCTTTCGGAAATTTGTTTTGTGCACAGCAGTCATCAGGATATACATAAAACATATGCAAACAAACAGTACATAGACAATAAAGAAACAATGCCAACAGAAGGCCACCAGTCATAGTTCCAAGAGGCATCACATCACACTTTATGCACGGAACTGAGATGGGGCCTGCTTGTTCATAAGTCCTATACTCATGGGAACAAACGATCTTGAGGCCCTAGCCTGCAGGGAAGGTACCATGTACCGTCGCCCTGATGGTAAGAGATGGTATTGGCTGTGTAACAGGTGTGTATTGTCCCTAGTAATAGCTTTCCCCTTCCTGAGTACCCGGGTCTCATACATTGAGGTCATACTCTCAAATCGTACCCCAGCTATTTTGCTGGACACGTTGATGATTTTATGGAGTTTGTTCTTATTAACCAATGATAATGAGCCATACCATGAGACAAAACAAAATGTCAATGCACTCTCCACAAAGGATCGATGAAAAAGTGCCATAACATTCTTTTCCACATTATACTGTCTCAGTCTGCGCATAAAATGCAGTCTCTGCTGACCTTTCTTATAGATGGAATGAGTGTTAGAATTCCATGTCAGCTTGGAATCAATCGTTGTACCCAAGTACTTGTATTCCTCCACAATCACTACCCCATCCCCACCAATGACTATTTCCTGGTGTGCATGAGCACCAGTCCTAAGGTCAAATATGACCTCCTTAGTTTTTTTTATATTCAGCTGGAGGAAGTTACTCCTGCACCAACCGGCAAACTCGTCCACTGTTCTTCGATAGCTTATCTCATCATCCTCAATCAGACCAACAATAGCTGTGTCGTCTGCGAATTTAACAATACAGGTGTTGTCTGACTCACTCCTACAGTCGCTTGTGTACAGCGTGAACAATACCGGTGAAATCACGCTCCCTTGCGGAGCCCCCATGGGGAGAGATATTGCTTTATTCACCTTGACATATTGTACCCGCTCAGTCAGGAATGACTCCACCCACCTGATTCCTTGGTACTTTTACATGAATGCTATATCTTGAACAATTCCCAACACATCACCAGTGTTGCTAATGTGAGCATTGTGTTTATACGTTATATAACCCTTATTCACAGAGCTTGGGCCTTGTGGTTCGCTATGTATTCACGTAGCAGCATGGGCTGTGCTGTGGTCTACTTGCTAGAAAGATACCTACAGAGATAGATAGATAGATAGATAGATAGATAGATAGATAGATACTAGATAGATACTAGATAGATAGATAGAGAGATAGACAAACCCGGTGCTGGATGACCTCTCACTTCACACAAGTGTGTGATTTTTTTTCATAATGCCCTGCTTTATTTTGTTTTACGACACTGTCATGCAAACGTGAAAATAGCCTGGCTCTACAATCCAGGATTGTAGAGCCCCCCCCATGCCCTGAAAAGTAACAGTTTTGCACATGGTGAACAAACGTTTCCACCTGACAGTGCCGATATATAAAACTTAGTGTTCTCTGTGTCTGCCAGACCTGCGTATACGTGACACTATCATCTGTGGAGGCAAGGCCCACGAGGCCCTGCAAATCATCCTCCACACGTAGGAGATCACAGGTTAATGAGAGGGCGGGTCGGTTATCTGAGTAAGAACAGACCCTTCAGGGCTTGTTGGTCGGTTGCACTCTTGGACTGCTCAACGTTTTTTTATGTTTTATCCAAGTCCTGCAGGACTCATTAGACTTCAGACCACCTTGCACCGCACCAATGGACTCCCCCCTCTTTGCCCCACGCTCTGTTCTCTTCTCTCCACTGATGTAGATGCACAAACACACCCAGCTCAAAATTACTCCCATATATCATCAGCTGTATACCTTATATAACCCATTCAGACCTGAGGACCCCGTTCTCCAAAAGGCCTTCTAAATCAGTAGTTCTCACACACTTCTGAGATATTTCAAAACATTTACGAGTTCGCAGCACTGCACGAAGTGGCGCACTGTAAGCTTGTGTGTTCACTATTTTTTTTTTAAGCCAACGGCTAAAATCTAAAAATGACAGATTCTTTCTCGGTTTTAACGGGATAAGCCTCAGTCACTTTTACTGGAGCTTTGGTACTTTCTGGTGTGTGTGTGTGTGTGTGTGTGTGTGTGTGTGTGTGTGTGTGTGTGTGTGTGTGTGTGTGTGTGTGTGTGTGTGTGTGTGTGTGTGTGTGTGTGTGTGTGTGTGTGTGTGTGTGTGTGTGTGTGTGTGTGTGTGTGTGTGTGCGCGCGTGTGCGCGTGTGTGTGACTAGTAAATTGCGGCCGATCGTCTCAGAATTGGATACACATGTCATTTGTCCAAATTGGAAAGCATTGGTGGAACATAACTAATGTGCTCAAGTACTACTTATATACACTTTTGAGGTTTTTTCAATGTTTAATACTTATAATACTTATATTATACTATACTATGACTTCTACTCGGACACAAATATTGTACTAGTAACTAAAGCTTTAGTTACTAGTTGTAGTAGCTGAACATTATTACAAAACATACATTAACCACTTGAGCCCTACAGTAGACAGACCATGCCAGGGACACACATAGCTGCCTATAGAGTGGCTAGCACCACTCAAAAGAATCGTATTACTTCCACCACTGCTCATAAGAATGTGGTTGTTTGTTGGAGTATAAATTGTGGTGTCGCTGAATCAGGTACGTGTCTATTTGTCAAAATTGGAAAGTAACACCTGCTGGCTCCCTGGAAGTGTCTATGCACGCTTCGAGGTGTGCTTTTCACTCATGGCACCATTTGTCAGTTCAATTAAACAAGTCATTTAGCAGCCGTGCATGAAAGATTAATTATTCACCAGCTCTGAATGTGGTAAAGAGCAAACACAAGCTCAAGATTGTCCACAATTCCCACTGATGATTGTATGGATGCCTGTGCGTGTTTGCATACACGCACGTGCATACACGCACGTGCATACATGGATTACACACACACACACACAGTTACTATTATATAGCCTACTTGTAAGGACCTAATCATGTTAGGACATCATTGAAAATAGCTCAAAATAGCCTAGAAATAGTGATGCACAACTCAATTCAAATTAAGGAAAACTCCAACCACTAAACCTTACCTCTATTCTAAATGTCTAATCCTACCTTCTCCACTTGTGGAGACATGTGGTCCTCACAAGTATAGTAATACAGGTGCACGTGGCACACACACTCACGTACATGTTTGCTTATATACATTACAGACTCCATATCACTGACAGGTGCTAATGCGCTCCGGGTCTCTTCATGGTGCGAGGATGCTGCGAAAGGCAGAAAAAGGAATGGAGTGTTATTGTGAAAGGCCAAGAGCTGGGATGATTTACCAACGCTGTCTGCTCATATTTTACTTCATCAGGAATTGTTATTCATGACAGGGCAGCATTGGATATTTCATTCCATTAAGGCACGGGGGGGGGGGAACTGTCCCCACTTTACCTCCCTGGCTTTTATTTCACTGAACGGGCGGTGCGCACCATGGTGCTCTCATCTTTATTTCACTGAGCGGGCGGTGGGCACCATGGCGCTCTCATATCAAGGGCAAGGCGTCCACTCTTGCCAATCAAGGCCTTCCATAATCTGATACGTAGCTTGCGGAGTTAGTTATTTGGCGCCCCCTCCTAGAGGAGCAGTAATCAACTTGAGTCAAAGTAAGTAAGTAGCCTTGTTGAGCCATGAGGCCCATAGGGCAGGAGCCTATCTCCTGTTTCTGTAGCGTGAGGCAGCTTGATGTACAAGTACACCCCCTGGACATGACGCTAGTATGTCGCAGGGACCCCCCCCAATCCAACCCTTGATGCTGAGTGTCAAGCAGGGAGGCACTGGGTCCCATTTTTAGAGTCTTTGGTATGACCCGGCCAGGGATTGAACCCCAACCTCCCAGTCTCAGGGCGGACACTCTAACCACAAGGCCACTGAGCTGGTTTGAGTCAAAGTACAGTATGGATACTCCTGGTCAAATATGACTCGACTTAGAGTCAACTACAAATGAAAGTTCCTCTGTCAAAGTCTAGGATGACTGAAGTATTCAAAAGTGCATGTTTTTCCAAACTATACCGGTATATCCAAAGTATAAATATTTCCTAGAAATGTTCAAAAAAATATGAGTAATAGTGAATATAGCACATCTACAAGTTCACAGCGTGCCACAATGCCACTCGCTATTAGCTTGTAGATCTGCTATTTTCACAATATTTCTATTGTTTTAGTTGCATTTGACACTCTCAGTACAGAGCTATACAGAGAAACTGAACACAGAGAGGGGAGAGTTAAATGTATGTAAAACAAGTTGTAAATGACTATGATGATCTCTCTCCTCCCGGCTCTGCTGTATGACGGTTTGAATAACTGCGCTTATCAATAAACAGAATATAAAAAAAGGAGTTACAGAGCTGTAGTAATAGTAGTCGACCCACGGTTGTCCCCGGACCCGGCGTTGTGAACCAGCAGCAGCCTAAATCCACTACAGGTTTCTTTCTGAAGACTGAAGATTATTATTTCAAGCAAATAGCAATTATTGTCTCCACCAGGCCGAAGGCATGGGGAGAGAGTATGTTTTGCACGCTGCCTGTCCGTGTGTGCGTGCGTCCGTCCGTCCGTCTGCGACTCTGCGTACAGCTAATCTCCGGCACCGTTGGCCCACTCGATGCACACACACTCGCTGGATGCCAAAGACAAACCTCTGCCCCACATCTTCCACAATGGCCTGTTATAGCGCCACCATGAGGCCGATTTCAGCAAAACACATTTCTTTATATTATACAGATTTTATCCATACATCACGCAAATTGCTATACACTATGTGATCAATACAGACCATCTTGTGTACACTGCCAGTAAACAAAGGAAGTAAATCCTACAATATTTATTGAGGGATTTGTATTGATATATGAATCAATATTTCACGTATATATGAATTATTTTTCCACCGTGGCTCTGCAGGCTGTCTATGTCTACAACAGTTGTTGTCAAATGTCAATTTGTCTGCAGACTCCCATCTGAAAATATTGTGTGCCACCCAGGAAAGGAGCCCTATAAGAGATAGAAGTCGTGTAAAAACTATTGGCATTTTTTTAATAGCTGATCTGCAAGGTCACATCGTATCGGCTATTTGAATTTTGTATTTTCAAATAGCCAATGCATATTCTAGAAGAGGGTCTGTTCTGTCTGTCTGTACGAGTGTGTGTGTGGGTGTGTGCGTGTGTGTGTGCGTGTGCGTGCGTGTGTGTGTCTATTTTCAGCTAAGAGATTTGGAGTAGATAGAACAAAATGAGTGGGCCAAGTGGGTCCCTGGTCAACAAAGCATATAGGATTGAAGTGCTTGAAGGCATGGCTCAATATATGGAGTGTTGTCGTTTTAAAGTCATCTCCTTCCAGCACACAGCTAACATCCAGCTCTCACGCTGTTGTTATTTTTGTATCTCTCTCAGAGGCTGTATTGACCCGACCGGCTTATTTATGTTGCTTATATGTGTGCGAGCGTGCCTGCGTGCGTGCGTGCCTGCGTGCGTGCGTGCGTGTGGGCCTGATGTTCCCATAAGCATAGTAAAAAGATAAATGGTCGTTTGATGGCTAAAAGGGATGTTTTAGTAATATGAACATATAGGCTTTTCAAATTTCAAACTTTGATATAGTGATGGTGTTAATGAGGTACCCTGGCAAAAGCATTTCAACCTTCTTTTACTATGAAATGGTTTTTTAAGGAAATGATTGTGATTCTTAAATGTCAGATGTCCTCATCCAAGTATAGCAATGTGGTATTACTATACAGACATAGTATAGTAATGTGTGTGTGTGTGTGTGTCTACTCTCTCACTCATGTTTGCTCTCCTCTCTCTGTGTGCAGCTATGTGGCTGTGGGCTGCTGGGCGTGGGCATCTGGCTGTCTGTCTCCCAGGGCAGCTTCGCCACCTTCTCGCCCTCCTTCCCCTCGCTCTCTGCCGCCAACATGGTCATCGCCATAGGCGCCATCGTCATGGTTACGGGCTTCCTCGGTTGTCTGGGCGCCATCAAGGAGAACAAGTGCCTGCTTCTCAGCGTGAGTCTCACACACACACAACACACACACACGCACACGCGCACACACACACACACACACACACACACACACACACACACACACACACACACACACACACACACACACACAACACACACGCACACGCACAAGCACAAGCACAAGCACAAGCACAAACACAAACACAAAGTTACTTTTACCTGAACGTGCATCACAGGCGAACCTTTACTCTGTATAGTTCCAAAACACTTCTGCGAAGTGTCTCTCTCTCCTTCAACGGCTCTGGTGTACGTGTCTGCATGCCACGCATTTCGCCCAGTGTGCAGTGTGCAGTGTGCAGTGTGCAGGGACCTTTAGAGTTCCTTGAGGCGCTTCCAAATAGACCCTTTCAGGTCTGCAACTCACAGATGGACCCTTTACGGGTCCATTTTGGTACGCTCTTAGAGTTATGGGGGTTCTTGGGAATTATCCCATTTAGACCTGATGACGATTCTACAAATGTTTTCTAAATCCTGACATGTTTCTATGTCAGTGGAGCTCAACCTTTTTCATGTCAAGGACACCCAGAATTATCTGTATTTGGCTGCGGACCCCCACCTGAAAATATGTTATTTCAGGGACCCCCCCCCCCCGAAGCAAAGATTTGAGTTAAAAACGGTCACACTGAAAGAATATACATTCAAAGATTTGCGCCGCATTTTCACGATTTTTCAAAAAATAGCAGATCTACAAGCTCGTAGCGCGGCACTTGGTGCCGCGCTACGAGCGCGGCACCAAGGATCTGCTATATAGATCTGCTATTTTTCAATAGCTAAAGCGCGGCACCAAGGATCTGCTATATAGATCTGCTATTTTTCAATAGCTAAAGTATAACGTAAAGTATAATAATCCTTAAAACACCAAAAGGGTGTTTGAGAACCACTCGACGCCCTCTATACGCCATGGTTCTGATCTCCTGCCTCTCTCACATCCCACCGTTGTCGCTCATCGAACAGCCATCGATGCCTGGCCACGCGGAAGGGAAAGCTCAGCGCTTTGTATGTTGTAGTTGTAGTGCACACGGTGTACGTCTCCCTCTGCAGAGTCCACCGTCTGACTGGCTCAACAGGGAACATTTACACGTCTGACTGCAGCAAACCTCGGGGTGGAGAGTGTGTGTGTGTGTGTGTGTGTGGGGGGGGGGGGGCATCGGGTGGTCTCCTGTTCTGCAAATAAGGACTAAGCAATTGACTGATTGAATACTAGATAGAAATGTAAACAACACAAGGTACAGTCAGACATTAAGGCCATATAAGGCTAGCACAAAACAACTCCTGCATGGGTGCTTGTTTCCATGGTGTTCCTATGTATTCAATTAATCAACAAAGCATAAAAATAGCATACAATATCATAACATACAATATGTGACCAAATTTGACTGTTGACTTTTTTCATGTCATATGAAAGCAGGGAATCATAGCTTCAAATTGACATATTGGTTGTTCAGTTTTGGAGATATGGCTTATAGAGTAATGTTGAGAAAACAGGCTTGAAAGGTTCACTTCTGTGGTCTCTAACATTACACCTAGCTACATGTTTAAGCATTTATTTCATATTTACATGTCGATTTCAGCTCTGACACTTATTTCAGACATGCTAGTATGTGAAGAGTCTGCCTGTGCTATTAACTCATTTTGAAAAGAAAAACAAAAAACAAAAAAAGTTTTTCTCCTCTGGTGAAAAGCTGGAATTTCAACTGGAAAATCAACAAATATAAAACACAAAGTAGAAGTCGTAAAAGGTAAGCATTAAAAAATGTCAGCAGTGAATGCCGTCACCTTTCTATGGAAGAGTGAGTTTACCTCCCCTTTTGGACTCCTGAAAACTTTATTCTCAGGCCTGTTTTTAAGGAAGCCAGTGCAGTCTTATCTCTTGTAGACGACTTTTGGTCCACAGCCTAATGAAAGAATTGTCAGAAGTTCTGCGTCACATACATGGACAGGGTAGTGTGAATTATGTAGCAGGCCTAATGGCACTTTAAAGCCAGGGAAGGATGAATTATTCAGCACAAAAGGCGGTCTATAGAGACTTTCCATTGTTCCCCCCCGAAAAACTGGTGCGAGCACTTCAGGACACGTTTGTCTTATAATTACGAGACGAGTGATGGAAAAAGTCCAAGTTGGTTTTTGGTGCCATGGGATGTGGTTCAGCTACCTCTGTAAACTTTGTACATCAACTTTTAAACGAGCGCAAGGTAGCCAAAAAAACGCACGCAGACCCAATCCACAGGAACACTTGCGTCATGCGGAGAGAGAAAAAAAGTCACACCGAATCATTGTTGCCAGACAGTCACGGCTTCCTTTACCTGCGTGGTAGAGGCAGACAGGCCCCATGAGACAGAGAGAGAGAGAGAGAGAGAGAGAGAGAGGGGAGAGACAGAGAGAGAGAGAGGGGAGAGAGAGAGAGAGAGAGAGAGA
>NC_136810.1:14971086-15056086 GCF_951216825.1 Electrona antarctica | reverse complement strand
CTCCTGGCAGAGCTGATACTGCTCATCCTCTTCTTCGTCTACTCCGATAAGGTGAGATTGTTTTAGCTTAGGCTTTTTGTTTTGTTTTGTTTTTCTCACACTTGTTTTTCTCACACACACAATCAAGAGATTGAGAGATTCTTGTCAAAAAGAGTATACTATGACTCTGGAAGGGCATTGTTTCTCAACCAGTGCTCCAAGAAGGACCACTAGTGGTCCATGGTATAATTACAGGTGGTCCTTGGGAAGTTTCTTTACTTTATATGTTTCAAAGTTATATTGTACCTTTTGCTAAATGTTGGGGTAAAAGCTTAAATTGAATGATTGGCTGTTAAGGGCTCGACATACTTTGTTGCATGTGGGGCCACACTAGCCTGGCTAATAAGCCAGACTCAAATCACACTGTCGTACGGCTGATTCGGTCTGGCTTATTAGCCAGGCTAGGGCCACACACCAGCAGGCATTAAAATCCGGCTTTAAACGGATACAGGTACAGAATTGGAACCAATCTGTACAATTTCAGAGTTATGCGGGTCTGTCCTATCCCAATCTGAGAACCCATCGTCAAAAAATAAAGGAAAAACAGCTCCCTCTTTTCCTGTGAATGCAACAGTCTGTCTCGAGAGACTATAGTCCTATAGCTAATGAGAACTGCTCAGGCACTCTGAGGGGTTAAATGTCTTCAGCCTGTTGTTGACCCAGAGGTCAAAGGTGAGGCCATACAATGCATCACAATCTCCTAACAGTTGGCTCTCTGTAATTGATACTGAGCTTTCCATTCGTCAGTGAAGACAGCCTGTAAATCTCTGTGGACATTTCTGTCAGCCACAAGGAGGGTTCTTCTTAACTTTCAATCAGAATACCAAATGTTTCCCACACCCAGCAAAACCGACAGAAGACAAATGTGTTTCTTTTGTGGGACTCGACTGACCCGCGATGAGAAGTTTTCCCACTTTTCAAGGACGTAGGGTTGATTAGATCCCCCTATTTACATATTAAAACCCTTCTCTCACACAGATACACGCACACACACACAGGCACGCGCGCACAAACGCACGTTCCCCAGAGATGTCCGCTAATTCGCCCTTCTTGTTCTGAGGTTATTGCCTCAAACTCCAGTCTCTCAGGCAGATAAAGGAATTCATTTAGCAGCCAATACATTCTGAAATTTCAATCTGGTTTCACGAGCACACACCCTATCAGGAGTAGATATGACTGTTGACTTACTGTATCTCCACAATATAACCGGCTTAGCTTCGTGAAAAGAAGAAGGGGGGAAAAAAACAAATCCCTTCTAAAGGATTTGGAATCTTAATGGAGAAACTACTTGACACATGAAGTATGAAGAAGATAGACTCCCAGAGGTCCTTGGGTTTTCCCCTTCAAAAACCACTCATTTTCAACCACTCATGTTACTATGTCATTAATATACCTTAGAGTTGTTGTGTGGAAATAATAATAAAAAAGTTCCCCCATTCTGTGTTGCCTAGAACTGGAGGTCTGAAAAAAGATCAGTAACATTATGATTATGAAGTACATCTTTGTGATGTCACTGAGATGTACTTCATAATGTTACTGATTACCAATACCAATACTGAGTACCAATACTGTAATGTAGAAATATACAAGTAAAAGTCTGGAATAAAAAATATACTAAAAGTACAAAAGTATCTGTATCAAAATGTACCAAAAGTAGAAGTACTCATTTAGCAGAATCTCCCATTTCACAGATTTTCAAATGTATGACATTTATAGATTTTCTTTTTTTTAAAGAAAATAGCAGATCTACAAGCTCACAATGCATCGCACCGCAACGCATTGTGAGCTTGTAGATCGGCGATTTTTCAAATGGCCGAAATGTATAGGGCTGAAGTGGCTAATGTATGTTTTGTGATTATAATAAAAAAACACAAAGTAACTAGTAACTAAAGTTTACAAATAATTGCAGTGGAGTAAAAGTACTACAACATTTGCCTCTGAGAGAGATGTAGTGGAGTAGAAGTACAGTATTGAAAATTGGAAATACTCCAGTAAAGTAAAAAACACAAATATATACAAATAAAATAAAAATGGTACTAAAGTAAAGTACATGTACTTAGTTACTTTGACCACTGCATACTGTACTAGTGTGCATATGCACAAGTAAGTCTCGGAGGCTTTATCATGGTAGAACTGTTAAGCCCTCTATCGGCAACCCGTTCCACACCCCGCCACATTTTATGATCCGCCTATCTCCCTATATCACCGTGTTTATCGCGCCGTATAAGACGCAACGGCAAATGAAAACCCAATAATGCTGATCGCCCACAAACACATCTCCCTTTTATTGGACTTCAAATGTCATTACGATACGAGTCGAGTCCTGCAAATTGTGCGTTATTGAACGAGGCATTTGCCCAACCCACTCGCCATGGAAAAGTGTGCGGCATATAATTTCAGCACATTGTGGGTCGCTCTATTATTCTCATCGGTATTTTTAATGTTGTGGATGCTCAGGGGAGCGACGCCAAGGATGATTGGTATAGTCAGGTTTTTTTTTTCGTTTTGTTTTTTTTCCATGGCGTTCAAACCCCAGTTGGAACACAGCACACCATGTGGGCGTTTCACGGGCCCCCGCTACGGGTGCGCGATCAGAGGAATCGTTAATTCACTGCAGCTATTTGATCTCATAATCACAAGGCATTTATTCACTAGACTGGGGAAGCCATGCACAGCACTTGGCAGCTTTTAAAAAGTCTCCTGAACAGCGGGGTGCTAAAATGTGTTATTCTTTCACCCCGTCTTTTTTCAAAGATCGCGGAGTCACGGGTGACGCTCCTCTGAAATGCGAGGCCCTCCAATAACTGAGAAGCTGTTGCCGAGCCACATATCATAGCATGACCCTGATGTGGTTTTCTTTTATGGATGCGCACTTTTTTTTTTCTTTTTCTTGCTCTGCCTCTCGCTCTCTTTCATCCCCACTCCATCAATCGATCTGTCTACAAAGCAAAGTGCCAGCTGGTTTTGATTTAACTGTGGGAAGTTTAAAAATAAACCCGTCATATATACAGGTTAGGGTTGTCCCGATCCTATCACGTGATTGGAAATCGGGGCCCGATCACATCATTTTCAAATGATCGGAATCCGATCGGGAGCAAAAAAACATTGATCGGGAGTTCGGGACATCCCTAGTATCAATATTATCCCTAAATACATCCCTAATACAGGTCCATTTTTAAACTTCCCACCGTTAAATTACCACTCATGGTTGTTATCTATGCTATAGTATCTCATCTACTCTTCCACCCACTCTGTCTCTCTGCTCAGCCCATTGGTCCTAAGTGCTGTGATTTAGTGGGCATATAGGCGCGGTGTGTAATGTATGCTGGCCCTGCACTGACCCACCATCTGACGCCAGCAGATGGCTGCCCTACAGACCAGATTACAGTCATCCGTCTTTAACGCTGTGACCCCATTGTGCTGCCGCTGCTTGCTGCCGCTGCTATAGCCCAGCCACCGACACACCGGGCGGAAACGGAACGACCGTGACGGTTTATTAGCTCTGGATGACAAATCTGAACACGGGGAGCTGAGCAAGGTGCACCAGGAGGGAGGAAAGGTCTGAAGGAAGGGAGCGGGGGGGGAAAGGGTGGGGAGAGGGAGTGAGGAAAGGTGGGTAGAAGGGAAGAAAGGTATAAGTTAAAAATACCGATGTACTAGGAGAGGAGCGAGGGAAAGGTGGGGGATCAAGTGCATTGGGAACGAGGAAAGGTGGGAAGGGAAGAAAACCAGGGTAAAGGGGGGAGTGCATTTTGAGAGAGGAAATATTGTTTTAAGATTCCTTTGAAATTAGCAGATCTACAAGCTCACATTTTGTGAGGAACGACATGAAGCAGATGAGTACTGAGGGAGTCACCTCAGTACGATATGGAAATCCACTTACAATTGAAGCTTTCTTGAGATGGCTAATCCCACACTGATGATGAACTTTATTGCGTTTTCATGCATTTTAAAGCGCGGCTTGATTCCAAAAGTCTCACCCCCAAATAAACAGCTCCCAGGGAAAAAGATTGATTTACAAACAAAATTCAAACAGCCGTAACTTATTAACTGCACTCTGGTGTTTAGCCAACATCGACTCAGTAATTCAAATAACGTTCAAACGGCTATGGACGGAAATGTCAACAAACGCGAATTCTAAAGACAAAGACATTTACGGGGGAAGTGATCTACGTTTAATGCATGAGAGCTGTGAATACACAATGACATGTATTGATGCCGCTATGGTGCTTAACCTCGTAAGCCCTATAAACTTTATCGTACAACGAAAATAGGCCAATTAGATCGGCTATTTTCTATTCATTGTTTCAGTACAACACCAGTACAACACCAAAAGCAGCATCAATGTTCCACATGTCTTTGGTCTCTGAGACAAGGAGAATTACCATTCAGTTATCGTCCATCATTTACAATCAATACCAATTACAGGAGTGTGTGTGTGTGTGGGGGGGGGGGGGGGGGGGGGACCCTGCCATTTCCCTGGCAACTGTTCAGACGTTGCGGCCGCTGATCCATGAGTAACTGAGGGAGGAACGATGCCTTATTAATGATCTGTCTTTGGTTTGCTCCCTGTGGCTCTAAGTCTCTCTCTCTCTCTCTCTCTCTCTCTCTCTGTCTCTCTCTCTCTCTCTCTCTGTGTGTGTGTGTGTGTGTGTGTGTGTGTGTGTGTGTGTGTGTGTGTGTGTGTGTGTGTGTGTGTGTGTGTGTGTGTGTGTGTGTGTGTGTGTGTGTGTGTGTGTGTGTGTGTGTGTGTGTGTGTGTGTGTGTGTGTGTGTGTGTATCACTCTGTGGGTTTGAGTAGTGCTGTGCCTATCTGCTGCACAGGTCTCCAGCAACTCAGCATTGCTGCTATTATAGTGAGAGATCCAATGCAACTCACTCTCCACCTGCTTGAACAACCACAGTTGCACACCTGCAGAACACTGTAGCACGTTTTTTGTGTGCGCACACAATGGATATGTAAATGTAACCCTCCAGGTGCTTTGGCTTGGTTTTCGAGATTGCACTGCAGAATCCTCCTCTGTTTTAATTGAACTCAGAGAGAGTGTAAAGAATGGACACTTACAGAAGAGGGGAGAGGAGGGGAAAGAGGAGAGGAGAGGTTGAGGGAAGGAGGGAGCATCCAGGGTGTGGTGTTGATGCATGGGCACGGGGCCATTTCTATACTTCTGTGTTGCGTGGAGCGCAGTGGGATCCGTCTGTTTGGGGTCTTCGGTTCCAACGCTCAGCACGCTCCCTCGGCATCACTGTCTGGCTCCCAGCAGGCAGCTGATGGCATAATGGGATTGTGCACCGTAGGACAGATTGTCAGTGCAGAGGCCTATCGGAGAGAATATAATATAATATACCCATCGTTTTCAGTTGTTTTGAATGTAATTGTTAGGGCAAGACATTTAGAATTGAAGTGTGACATGCATGTCATTATATATTTTTGGTTAGTTTTTTTCCTGTGGCGATTCATCTATGAGAATGACTCCTTTAAGCTCGGTTGTCCTATCAGCCGATAACAGACTGCAAGCGGATTCAATTATTTCACAGATAGGATCATTGTTCTGTTTTTTTATTAGTTATTTTTTCCCCTTTTTTCTTTTTATGCAGTAGCTGCCTTTAGTTGGTAATGTGCTCTCTGAACCAAAGTGCTTGGAAAGGAAAAGTCCACTGTGGAGTGCGGACTAGTGATTTATCTCTAATTAAGAAATGTAATCGCATTCAAGCAATCGCAAACTGAACGCTGTGATGAATTGCAGTCCAGGCAGGGTAAAGGGAATAAATTGTAGCCACCGTATAACCAACAGTCCTATTGTACATCTGTCACAGGAGCTAAACAGGCAATGTGACCCCGGGCTTTGTGAGAACGTCCACCTGACCAGCATCTGAGAAGGCAGCTGTTAGCCGGCCATCTTCAAAGGCTAAACTAAAGTGAATCTAGGCGGATTCACACGTGCTTTTGCTGTAAGACATGAATGAAAGGAGCACATCTGTTTATAGGGCTGCGACTATACATTATTTCCATAGCGGTTATTCTATCGGTTACATTTTCGATTGATGTATAATTGAAAATAGCCGATCTACAAGCGAACAGAGCGTATTACGACGCATGGTGAGCTTGTAGATCTATGGGCTAATTTCAATTACGCCTGAGTTTTTTTATTTGATTAAATAAAGCGTTTGCCCTATGGCCAAAATAGTGATAGATTATTAATTTTTTAATTACATATTGTATCTTTTACTTTGGTACTGTAAGTATATTTTGATGCCAATACGTATGTGCTTTTACTCAAGTAATATTGTGAGTACTGTAACAGTAGCCTACTTCTACATTGTGATATTGTTACTTTAAATACCTGAGTACTGTACGGCTTCCACCACGGGTCCTCTGTGTAGAGTGCACTAGGGGGTTTCAAATGGTAGAAGCACGCGCTGAAATGTTTTAAAGACGTAGGGAAATAAAACGTTTTTCCACAGCATTTCCGTGGTCATATGGGAATTCCTAACAATCTATGCCAAAACAATGGGACTTGAAAATAAAATGCCCCACAAAGCCATTGCACCCCGTCTTTAAATGCGGAAGTCTTGCAATCAGCTTTTACATTCCGGGGCTGCTCCCAAAGTTCCACATCCACACACAGGTGTGTACTGTATATAGACAACTCCACATAGAGGTGTGTGTGTGTGTATATCACTCTGTGGGTTTGAGTAGTGCTGTGCCTATCTGCTGCACAGCTCTCCAGCAACTCAACAGAGATTGACAAGCATTGCTGCTATTATAGTGAGAGATCCAATGCAACTCACTCTCCACCTGCTTGAACAACCACAGTTGCACACCTGCAGAACACTGTAGCACTTTTTGTGTGTGCACTCAATGGATATGTAAATGTAGTAGTATTGTTAAAGAACCCTCCAGGTGCTTTGGCTTGGTTTTCGAGATTGCACTGCAGAATCCTCCTCTGTTTTAATTGAACTCAGAGAGTGTAAAGAATGGACACTTACAGGTCCATTTTCATACTCTCTGAGTTGAAATAACAGGGGGTAGAAGAGGGGAGAGGAGGGGAGAGAGGAGAGGTTGAGGGAAGGAGCATCCAGGGTGTGGTGGTGATGCATGGGCACGGGGCCATTTCTATACTTCTGTGCTGCGTGGTGCGCAGTGGGATCCGTCTGTTTGGGGTCTTCGATTCCAACGCTCAGCACGCTCCCTCGGCATCACTGTCTGGCTCCCAGCAGGCAGCTGATGGTATAATGGGATTGTGCACCGTAGTTTTTTTATTTTATTAAATAAAGCGTTTGCCCTATGGCCAAAATAGTGATAGATTATTAATTGTGTAATTACATATTGTATCTTTTACTTTGGTACTGTATGTATATTTTGATGCCAATACGTATGTGCTTTTACTCTATAATATTGTGAGTACTGTACTTTACTTGTAACAGTAGCCTACTTCTACATTGTGATATTGTTACTTTAAATACCTGAGTACTGTACGGCTTCCACCACGGGTCCTCTGTGTAGAGTGCACTAGGGTTTCAAATGGTAGAAGCACGCGCTGTAATGTTTTAAAGACGTAGGGAAATAAAACGTTTTTCCACACTTGTAGAGCATTTCCGTGGTCATATGGGAATTCCTAACAATCTATGCCAAAACAATGGGACATTTTCCAATTTTGTTTCCAATACGTATCTGAAAACATTTATAGGTTAGAAATAAACTTTGCTGCCCGTCTCTCTGTGACTTGTAAACAAACAAACTCCATGCGTCGCGCATATAGAGCGTCGCAGTCCCGCCTCCTACCCTGGACCAGGAAATGAAACCCAATGCATTTTCCTCATAGACATTTCTTAAAGTATTTATTTAAAGACGGTTACGCCGCGGACAAAGCCAACTCGAGTCGTGACAAATCATGACAACACAAACAATATTTTGGACCAAACAAATAATTACAAAGAAGAAAAACAACAAAAAAAGTGTTGTAACCTGCCGTTTTTTTCTTCTTTCTAATTATTTGTTTGGTCCAAAATATTGTTTGTGTTGTCATGAGTTGTCACGACTCGAGTTGGCTTTGTCCGCGGCGTAACCGTCTTTAAATAAATACTTTAAGAAATGTCTATGAGGAAAATGCATTGGGTTTCATTTCCTGGTCCAGGGTAGGAAGCGGGACTGCGACGCTCTATAGCGGAGCTACGTCCCATAGTTCAGACACACACAGCTTTCCGTTTCAAGGTGAAACTTCAAAATAAAATGCCCCACAAAGCCATTGCACCCCGTCTCTAAATGCGGAAGTCTTGCAATCAGCTTTTACATTCCGGGGCTGCTCCCAAAGTCCCACATCCGCCCGCACACAGGTGTGTACTGTATATAGACAACTCCACATAGAGGTGCCCATTACTGAGGTGCAGCTTTACACCTCAGCACTGATTAGCTACATCTGGCCTACAGGGCACTGCTCCATGGATCCATCTATAGATAGAGAACATACATGTGGCCTACAGGGCACTGCTCCATGGATCCATCTATAGATAGAGAACATACATCTGGCCTACAGGGCACTGCTCCATGGATCCATCTATAGATAGAGAACATACATCTGGCCTACAGGGCACTGCTCCATGGATCCATCTATAGATAGAGAACATACATCTGGCCTACAGGGCACTGCTCCATGGATCCATCTATAGATAGAGAACATACATCTGGCCTACAGGGCACTGCTCCATGGATCCATCTATAGATAGAGAACATACATCTGGCCTACAGGGCACTGCTCCATGGATCCATCTATAGATGGAGAACATACCTCTGGCCTACAGGGCACTGCTCCATGGATCCATCTATAGATAGAGAACATACATCTGGCCTACAGGGCACTGCTCCATGGATCCATCTATAGATAGAGAACATACATCTGGCCTACAGGGCACTGCTCCATGGATCCATCTATAGATCACTGATTAGCTACATCTGGCCTACAGGGCACTGCTCCATGGAGTCATCTATAGATAGAGAACATACCTCTGGCCTACAGGGCACTGCTCCATGGATCCATCTATAGATGGAGAACATACCTCTGGCCTACAGGGCACTGCTCCATGGATCCATCTATAGATAGAGAACATACATCTGGCCTACAGGGCACTGCTCCATGGATCCATCTATAGATAGAGAACATACATCTGGCCTACAGGGCACTGCTCCATGGATCCATCTATAGATCACTGATTAGCTACATCTGGCCTACAGGGCACTGCTCCATGGAGTCATCTATAGATAGAGAACATACCTCTGGCCTACAGGGCACTGCTCCATGGATCCATCTATAGATAGAGAACATACATCTGGCCTACAGGGCACTGCTCCATGGATCCATCTATAGATAGAGAACATACCTCTGACAAGCAACCCATGGGACAACCATCACTATGGTGCCCTTAGTCAGGAATTAGTAACTGGTTCCGTTCCTGGGAGAAGAGTGTATGAAGGAAATTAATGAATGGCACTGTCTGTTTGGGGGCAAATATATGAATATAGACAAGTTAGAAATGAGGCTAATCGTATGTTTATTATTCAAAGCAAAGAATTATGCAAAACAGAAATAACAACAAATGCGCTGATTCCTGTAGGGTTCACAGTGAAGCAAGCGCATTCGGCAGCTTTCTGTCATTTTGTGGTTTGCCCGGATCCATCATCAGCTCATTCTAAAGTTCTAGACACCACCCACCATCTTCTTATGTTTATGGGAAGTGACAGCACATGAAACACACATAATGGATTGCATTTTTATAGCACTTTTCTATGCACTACCTGCTTACTCAAAGCACTTTACAATGGTCCATTCATTCATACATTGGGAGGTGAAGCGGCGAACAGTCGGCGGCAGCGTCCTCACTTCCCACATTCACACACCAACGGTGGCAACCACTGGAGGCAAGGTGGGGTTCAGTGTCTTGCCCAAGGACAATTCGACATGTAGACAGGAGGAGCCGGGATTTGAACTGCCAACCCATTTGAGCCACATCCGCCCAAAGTACCTGGAGTTGTGTATCAATGACATTCTCTACCCCCCCCCCCCCCTTCTCTCTCTCTCTCTCTCTCCCATATACAGTATATCTCAACCTTTCTCTCTTCCTCCTTCTCTATTTCCCTCCCTCTCTCTCTCTTCTTCTTCTCTCTCTTTGTCTCCTTCCTCTCCTTCTCTCTCCTTTTCTCTCTCCCTCCTTCACTATCTCCCTCAACCCCCCAACCCCCCCCCCCCCCCCCCCCCTCTCTCTCTCTCTCTGTCTCTCTCTCTATTTCTCTCTCTCCCCCACTCTGTCCTATCTCTCCTCTCCTGGTGTTTTGGCACAAACAGAATCCTTGCTTAATGCTGCATTCATATGGGATCAGGCAAGCGGTAGACGACAAACCGGAAGTCATTTTATTGGACGGGAGCAGGACGGTAAACGGAACAGGATGGCACGGCAGCCAGAACCGGCGACGGTAACGGCAGACGGCATCAATGTTAAAATATTTCATCTTTTTACCTTTCCGTTACGTCATGTGCTGTTTTGCCGTTTGCCGTCTACCGCTTGCCTGATTCCATGTGAATGCAGCATCAATCTGTGTGATAAATGTGCCATATCCTGTGTGTCAGTCTGGTCCACCCATGAGGACCAGGCCGTGTAATGAGCATTTCTCCATCCATACCACTGCACAGAGGAGACACAGTGACGCTGATGCCTTGTAACAGCCTTTCTGTGAAAAGTTCTCCCGGAGTATAGTTGTCGAGTTGACGCACTCTATTGCTTGCTGCAGTCAGTGGTGAGAACTAGTAACTAAGTATACTCAAGGACTATAGTTGAGTATAAATTTGAGGTACCTACGTTCCTTGAGTATGTCCATATTTCAATGATTTATATTTCTACTTCATCTCGGAGGCTATATTGTACTTTTTATTAGATTATTTGTAGATTTAGATATATTTTTGTACTTTTACTCAAGTACATTTTTGAATACCCCTTTTACTTTAGTAAATAGCCACCACCACTGCAGCAGTTGATTTGCTCGCTGCAGTTATTTATCAGCCTCCTGCACCAGCGGTGCCTCTGGCCTCAATCAAGAACTTAGTTGTTTTTATTATTTATTAGCTCTGAGGAAAATAAGGCTAGCAGCACCAGAAAGTGGTGTTTGTATTTGATTTCCTTCGTCGGCATTGTGCGCAAGCGCGGTGATCAAACCGCTGCTTGTTTCTGCAGACATTTGCCTCGCCTCTCGTTAGCGTTACATCTGGATCATTAGGTTTCATTTCAGGCTATAACAAAGGCTTTCATACACAAACGGTCGATGGTGCCTTGTGGGGACTTTAGCGAAGGCTGAAGATTGTGGTTATTGTGGTTTGTGGTTATTGTGGTTTGATTTATAACAGTGGTTTCAAACCTTTTTAATTGAATTGATCCCCAGTTTAATATGCATTAGCCAGACCCCCATTTTATTTTATTTTATGTTTTGCTCTGGGACCCCGATCTACACTGTAAAATCCTCAGGGTTAATTTAACTCTTGAGAGTGTATTACACACATGGGGTTCCATTTGGTTCCATGTGTACGTTCTCATCGAACAAGCTCACGACATGTCACAGATCTTCCAGTTTTTTCCCCCGTTGAGTGATATAAATGAGGCTTAACCGTGTGAATCATCAGAATAGTCAGTAATGATGGGGAGCAGTGTCACCCTCCACCCAGGCCCATTGAGAGAGAGAGAGAAGTTAAGAGAGAGAAATGAGAGAGAGATGTCAAGAGAGAGAAGTTAAGAGAGAGAAATGAGAGAGAGATGTCAAGAGAGAGAAGCGAGAGAGAGAAGTCAGAGGCAGAGATTGATTGATCATCAATTGTTCATCATCTGCACACATCACATTTTGAGGTACTGTTATTTGAATATTTCCATGTTTTGATACTGTCTAATGAACTCCAACTGTACATCTCAGAGTCAAATATTGTAGTTTTACTCCACTACAATTATTACTTTTAGTTACTAGTTACAATTACAATTAGTTACTAGTTACTTTGAAGATTTGGATTATTACAAAACATACATCAACGTCTTCGGATAGCTTGTCGATCAGCTAATTTCAAAAAAGGTTTCATACATTTTTTTCTCCAGGAATATGTGTACATTCAAATAGGATAAAAACAGCATTGTATATGCATATCTATTACAAATAAAACATTAGACATTATCATATAAATAAATATGAACAATATATCTAGAAAATAAAAATTCAGAACATATCACAATAGTTAAAGTCAAAGTCACAAAACGGTAAACATTTAGGGAAATATGTATTGACCACAGAGCGCTCTACTCTGCTCCGCTCTGTTGGCAATACATTACTTTGGGAGCTTTTAAAACGTTGTGCGGATCTCCTCTCTTCTTTCTCACTTATTTTCTGGATCCTGCACCCGTAATTTGTGGATGTGCGTGCCATGCACCCTCTTGACCAAAATATTGAATGGACCCATTAATCTACAGAAAAGCATAGAAAGTTGAAATATATACAATGTTTCTGCCTGACAGCGACAATATATCGTTTTTTTAATGGATTGTACATGATTAATGATTCCTGAAGTACTCTATTCTTTGGGAAACAAAAACCCTAACTATTTTGTAGACAAACAAAAACAAATCAACTTGTCTTAATACATATTTAATTCAGCAAATAGTTGTTTTGCCAAGCCTCGGGGCTTGCTTGCATCACAGCAAACGCAGATTTGCAAAAGCAGTGGTATTTTGATACTCTTTCTGTAACCTCAACTTGTGAGTAATAATAAATGTAAAACTATTTTTGGTTACCTGTCTATGTGTTACTCCTTAAGCCCTAGACTCCATATAAGGTCGTAACAGGGGGCATTATGTTTTAGGGTGTCTGTATGTCCGTCCGTATATACATGTCCCAACCTCGTGAAGGCGATATCTCAGCACACCTAGAGGGGATTTCTTAAAACACCCAATACCTCACCCCATTGTTCAGGGTACAATTGGTGCAGCGGCACAAAAAGTGGCACAAAGCTTGGCCAATCCGTGAGGCCGATGGGTTGGGTTGGCCAATCAGGGAAGACCGGGACAGACACACACAGGTTTCTGGAATGTAGCCCATAGTTATAAAATGAGTCTGGACAGATAGGGATTTTAACTGGCTGGGAGAGGCATGATGCAACCGCGGTACGGGTTTTCTACTGTAAATCAGCAGTTTTTTCACCATCAATGAATTGCTGAGCCATTTTAATTAGGGTTCAATCAAATAAGTGTTTCTTTCGTGTATATGTTTCCATCATGTGCAGAACATATTCAGACACTTTGTCAAATCAAGTCAAGCCAAACTATTCAATGATCAATGATATAGTCAATCTTGTGTAGTACCTTGTGTAGTTTTATCATCTCATCTCATCATCTTTTCTTTTCTTTTTTTGACTCTTAACTACAGTGTGTGGCTCACTGCGTAACAAGCTATAAACAATGGTTGGCTGAAGATGAGAAATGGGAGAATAGCTGAATAACTGCTGTTATTCGATGTGAGCTTGTAGCTATTTTCAGCATGCGTGTAAAAAAAAAGTGAGGCATAACTCCAACTGTAACCCCTAAACCTAGCCTTTAAATGTGTATTCCTAGCCAGAACCCCAAACGGAATCTTCTCCTATAATTGTAACACACACACACACACACACACACACACACACACACACACACACACACACACACACACACACACACACACACACACACACACACACACACACACACACGCGTCTCATTGTGCATAGAAAACGTTCTTTTCCCAACATTAATGCCTTAAGATTCAATACAAACGCACACATGTTCATTTTCTTTTACTTCAGAGACATCTTGAGGCATCATACGAGTGCACACCATCGTTCTGACAGCCAATGTCATGTTTCCTCACAGCCTTATTATCCCATCTCATAAAACACCCTTCAATCTCTCCTGGCAGCTCTCGGAACCCCCCCATGGCCACGAGGAACGTGGCAAAATAACCATCTCATTAACACATGCAATGAAATATTAATCACCACGATCAGACATGGCAACCGGTCCTCAGGGGAGTGCTAAGGTTCAATCAAGAGGAAAATGAGAGATGGCTTCGCTCAGGGGGGATTTTAAACCTGCATGTCATGTGAAGTGAAGCTACACATGCTAACAATCTGTCAATGCCTCAGCCGCCACACTAAAGTCAGAGATACATACCATGGAAGGTGAATCAGAGAGGGAATAACATCTAGTCGGATACGTTTTTCATTGGCCGATAACGCGTTGATATTTTTACCCATAATGCATGCACTATTAGCACTATTAGAATGCAATATGGAAGGCGCTGAATAATCTAGAAGCACTGTCAGATCTCACTTCTGACACCACATCTGCCTTGATTTTTGTGTCAATCCTTTTGGTATTAAGTGGCTCAGGGGTAGAGTGGCAGGTAGAATGGCCGGATGGGAATCGCAAGGTTCCCAGTTCGATCCCGGGCTCCCCCAGAGTTGGTGTCGAAGTGTCTTTGAGCAAGACTCTGAACCCCTAATTGCAGGTGTAGGTTGGTGCCTTGCATGGTTTCCTCCGTCATCAGTGTATGTATGTGTGTATGAATGGGTGAATGTACTGTATGCACAATTTATGTAAAGCACTTTGCGCTTTGGATGAAAGCGCTATATAAATGCACCATTTACAATATGGATGGTTCTGAGGTATTAGAATCGGTCTTGAGCACAGTGAGACTCAAAAGTCCACACCCTCTTCTGACACTGCACCTGCCTTGTTGTCAAGGTGTGTAGCTTGTTTTTAACTTGTTTTCAATGTTTCTAATGCCAACGTATGTTTGTTTTGAATCCTCAGGTGAGTGAACACGCGAAGCAGGACCTCAAGGACGGACTGGCTCTCTATAACACAGACAACAATGTGGGCTTACGGAACGCTTGGAACATCATCCAGGCAGAGGTATGCTTTGTAAACACACTGAATCTGTTCCTAATTGTAAACCTACAATTAGGAATGTGGTCCTCACAATTTCTCAAATTCTACTATATACTTTTGGGGACATTTGCCACATAAGTATAGTAGGTACACACACACACACACACACACACACACACACACACACACACACACACACACACACACACACACACGCACACACACACACACACACACACACGCACACCCACGCACACACATGCACACACATGCACACACAAGCACAAATGAAAACACACGTTAGCACACATAATATTCAGCCCCTCCACCCCCACGGCACAGCCCGTCTCACGGACCACGCATGAATGCATTCATAAGTGAAAGAGAATCCACTTTGCTCGTTCACAGAATCCATTTTCTTTTAATATGTTCGTATTAATGTATTCCTTGGCTTCTAGCGGTAGCATTATTGGGATCTTGAAAGCCCTCGGTGTCTGCTCAAATACAGAAGTATGCTTATATTTGTTAGGGTAATTCCTGTAGGTCTCCGATCGGCCGCCATAATTACAATACTAGTCGAGACAATGTTTTTAGTTCTTTTCAAGTTTGCGGTGGTATGATTCACCCTGTGTGGGTTTGTCTGTTTCTGTTTGCTCTGCTGTGTTTACTCTGTGTGCACACTGCACACATGGCCTTGGTCTTCTTACAAAGACTGTCTCCAATAATACTATTTTATAAGCACATTATTTTGTTCCGTAAGCACTTAGTTTTATTGCTTTTCTTCTGTGTTGGTTTTGCTTTATTTTGTTCTTACGTTGCTTTGTCTTTGTTTTCTTTATTTTGTATTTCCATTCGGCATGACTTTATTCATGAAGTGTCTAGTTGATACATGATGTATGTATTATTATGCTATTTATTTTACGATTGTTTATAATGTTGATGAATTGAATAGGTAGGACCACAATGGAAACAAGTCTCCAGGACCTTTTTTGTGTTGTCCTTTTAGCCTGTCTGACTGTACATCGTGCTGTTTACATTTCTGACTAATAATGTATTCAATCGATCAATCAAAACTCTTCCTTCCTTACTTCCTGCCTTCCTTGCTTTCGCAGTGGAAGTGCTGTGGGGTGATTGCCTACACAGACTGGCACGAGGCTCTGAAGGAGAAGGTGGTTCCTGACCGCTGCTGTCAGGAACATTACCAGGAGTGTGGGCGCAACACCACCACCATGTTCTGGAACAGGGTGAGCACTGGCTAAAGTGGGTGTCATCACTGCCGTGACACATAAGCCATGCAGGCAGTGGTGTCGAACGTTATTTTTACTTAAAGGCAATATAGGCAGAATATAAAATTACAGATCTGTTTGTGTATACACATTACACACACTCCCCCCTCACCTCTGGCAGGTATCACAGTGATTGCTGTCGAACACTAACAAGCATAGAGCAAGTTTGACACTTAATGTATGGCCCAATCAATAAACTCAGTGCACATTTCCCTTTGAAGTTCAAAGGGATCAATTAAGAGCTCTGACTGAGCTCTCCCCCTCCCCTCACAGAAATGCACGTCCCTGCCAGGGATGAATGTCAACATAAACAGAGTAAATGTAAATATGAACATTGGAACAAAACCAAAATACAGCCAGAGGGATGTAATGTGTCTTGCTGCAAGGAAACACCACAGCACAATACTATAGTGGCTGAAATTAGGGCTACAATTATATTGTACAAAACTTATATTAAAAAATAGGCTAAATGTTACCTATATTACCTTTGAGTATATCTTAGGGGGAAAGATTTGTAGATTTACGTACCGTAATATGACATAAATGTTCTATAAAGTAATAATGTAATTCAGAGGTGCCCTGAGACAAAAAAACGTTTGATATCCACTGCTCTAATCACTACACAGAACACTCTGTGGTGTCCTTAGTGAGAGTGTTAAGTGTACAAATGTAACCAAATGGACTCTTCAACTTCAAAATAAAAAATCATACCCGTGTGAAGTGAGTGGTGCAACTCCGTGTGGGTGTCCCCGGGGGGTCCCCTGCAGTTCCAGACCCACAGGGACACGCCCAGGGTGCCGGCCCGGTTCCGGCGAGCCGCCCCGCATCCGAAACGGTTCAGAAATGACAGAGTTACCGTGTGGGTGTCCCCGGGGGGTCCCTCTACTGTACTGTACTGTCACACCTGAAGTCATCATATATACAGTACAGTTATATTTATACAGGGACGGACCCAGGGACACACATAGCTGTCTATAGGAGTGGTTGCACCACTCAAAAATAGCATATCCTCTTTCTGAAAATTCTTTGAAAAGTTAATTTACAAAGTCTGAACTCATTCGAGTATGAACTCATGCTGTGGTTGTGTGCTGGTAAAATACATTAGAAGTAGTGTGGGCAACTTTCTAACTTGTTCAATTATGAACTATAGCCTGACATCAAACCGAACGAAGAGTGCCTTGGATTCTTTTTAGCTTTTGTCTGGATGTTTTCTTCTTATAAATCTTCACACAACTTCTAATGTCGTAGCGCCTTTTGCTCAACTTTTTCAAACAATAAAGAACTTTGCAGCTCGTCCAAATGAATCCACTGAGCCATGCCCTCTTGTTCCATACTGTAGGCAAAATGTATCTGTCAGTGGTATTTTGTTATTAACTTTCTTTTACACCTGCAGTGCCTCAAGGCATGGCTCTCTCTCTCTCTCTCTGGCCAACTGTTCCACATTATTAGCTCTGTTGTCTATTCAGCACACCCGTACGGGTCCATTTGCACACTCTCACAGGTTAAATGTAACTCTGCGTGCGCTTTGTCTCATAATAGCTTTGAACAATCGATTAAACACATTGTTTTGGGGCTGCATAACCTGCACATCGGCTGAAGTTCACTGCTACTGTACGTCAACGTTTCTCAAACATTTTCCCGTCAAGGACCCCCAAATATGTTATGCATTTGGCCACGGCCCCCCATTTGAAATGAGCTTGTGCCCCATAAGCCAAGATTTGTCAAGACTTGTCGCCTTCTTTTTCGAAACAAAAGCTGATCTCTTACAAGGGAAGACGGAAACTTGGTGTTGATGTAGTGAAGTGGAAAGTGTTGTTTTTTAAAGGCTGTTTTCCGTGTCCTGCAGGGTTGCTTTGAGAAGGTGGAGGAGTGGATGGACGACAACAAACACCTGCTGGGGACCATCGGCATGGTCATCCTGGTGGTACAGGTGAGACTCCCTCCATACTCTCTGTCTCCTTGTTCAGTTCAGTTTTGTTATTTCCGCTTGAATGAAGTGTGTGTGTGTGTGTGTGTGTGTGTGTGTGTGTGTGTGTGTGTGTGTGTGTGTGTGTGTGTGTGTGTGTGTGTGTGTGTGTGTGTGTGTGTGTGTGTGTGTGTGTGTGTGTGTGTGTGTGTCAGGGTATTGTGATGAGATCCAACACATCTGTCTGCTGCACTCTGATCTGGTGGAATCAATGATAAGTGGCATCCTCCTCTGGTGGAGAGGAGAGAAGTGGAGAGGATGCGCTGCAGAATGCTCTGCTTTAATTAAACTCAGAGAGAATGTAAAGAATTGACTGATGCTCGGTTGGTGCAGTGGTCCACCGCGGTGCTTCCGGCTTTGTTGTGCGTCCGTACAAACACAATTGTTCCGTGTAGAGGGGAGGGTGATATCACATCTTATAGGTAATTTTTTTATAGTATGAGTTCAATTAACGGGGGAGGTAGAAGAGGGAGAGAAGAAGAGAGGAACACCAGTGGTGTGGCCGTGTTTTGCTGTCTTCTTGGTTGACTGTTTTTCCTTTCTCTCTTATCCAATTTCCCCCTAGCTCTCATATGTCTACAGTATATCTTGTCTTTACTCTTTACCATCCTGCTGTCTTTCTGTCCCTGTGGCCTAATTGTAATGCACTAGACTTGTACGTGCCGTCGGCCACCGGCCTACTTGAGAACTTGGGAACCTAATAATACCCGTTGTCAACTTGTCATAGCACCCGTTTTAACTACCGGTATCTGTCTGTGTCCCACATGGAGATCTCTGTATCTGCCAGTCTGCCTGTGTCTGAAGAGTCCAAACTGACTGTGAAAAGTGGAGTGGTGTGGTTAAGTAATCAAATTGCAGGTGTGTGGTTGCCATGGCAATCAATTGGCTGAGGCAGAGGCTGGAAATTTCACAGGTGAGGGGACTTTGGCTCATTAGGCCCACTGGCAGAGCCTGACCAGAGCCTTTTGTGGTGGTTCTGGAGAACCGTGGGTCCGACCGAGTCGATACCGGGCACATTCCCCCTGCGGGGGTGTGGAACGCGTGTGTCGAAGTAGAAGTGGGTGGGGCAAACGGTTCTCGAGTTACGTCCATTACAACCATACACACACGCAGACAGACACACACACACAGACACACGCACACAAACAGACACACACACACAGAGACGTGACACATTTATTGTAGGATGAGCTGTGCGTCACAGTGGGTTTTAGTCCATTTCTTTAAATGTTTTTTTTTGTGGCTTTCGCCTTTATTTTATAGTTTTATTTATGGAGGGACAGACAGTAGGCTGACAGGAAATGGGGAGAGAGATGGGGGGATGACATGCAGTAAAGGCCGTCGGGGTCGGGAGTCGAACCCGCGGCACACTGCCAGACTGGATTACCAGCCAAGGTGCCTGGACCACTGAGCCCCGGCCCAGGCTTTAGTCCATTTCTTGTCATATCTTTCGGTGGCTCTGTCTGTATCCTGCACCCTTTATGATTCCATGGAGATGGCTATAGCTTTAAAGTTTCATTCTCACCTCCCGTTACCTTCTCTCTCTCTCTCTCTCTCTCTCGCTCTCTCTCTATCTCTCTCTCTCTCTCTCTCTCTCTTCTCTCAATTAAATTCAAAGGAGCCTTATTGGCATGAGAAGTGTCAAATAGGAACAATCAACACTTTTATGTAGAGTAATTAAAAGGAAATTAAGCACTGTGTGAACAGAGGTTTGTCACATCGCAACTTAGAAGAACTAGCTTACAAAATGAAATTAAAATGTTAATTCAGGAATATAATAGGCAATTCCGCCTTGACACTATACAGCTTGTGAAGTAAATAGCAGCACTTCGTATAGGTTTAGCACACGCACACGCACACACACACACACATACACACACACACACACACACACACACACACACACCACACACACACACACACACACACACACACACACACACACACGTACAAAATCAGTATTCCTAAAGTCTTTGAACGTAGTTGCTCTGTTCGTATGTACAGTAGTTAGTTGTATGTGGAGGTCTACTCGGTACAGACAGTGCAGGAATACACATAATGCTCAGTAGTAGTCCTTAATGTGGTTGTATCTCCTGTCACAACAGCTCACAAATCGTGCTGCTGTGTTTGCACATTGTTGTACCTCACCTAGCAGCAGATATGGGTTCTGCTCTGCTGGGTCTGCTGAATCTCAATCTCTCTCTCTCTCTCTCTCTCTCTCTCTCGCCTTCCTTTGGCATTCTCTTACTGTTTCTACTCTGCATCATCGCTTTTTCCTTTTACCACATGGAGATTTTTGGGCAGCACATAATTCTCCGGGGAGGAGGGGAGATAGTCATGCTTACTTGCGTATAATACAGCTGGAGCACGACTGCATTGACCAACTGTACTTAGGTTGTCATTCTAATAGCTACAGACGTGTCCATGCAAGACTTCCCTTAAATCACCTAATGTTAGATGTTGGAAATATCCCAGGGGCAGCGTATCATCACCATGCATCATATCACACATTAGTTTCAGTATATAGACCCTGCACAATTCTGTTATGTATTCACAACCTGGGACAATTTGGCTTTTCTAAGCAGAAGGGGCAGAACGTATGTCCTTATTTTAACCTTTACACTTTTTTCTTAAATTAATGTCCTGTTTTATACAGTTTTATACAGAACGTTTTGTGCACAATCTACATTATATTACACTGTCACAACAGTTTAGCGAATTTACAAGTTCAGAATGCGAGCTTCCAGATTGTCTATGTTGGAAGGAAACCTATTAATATTGTAATGCCCAAAATAGGGACACCAGGTTGAAAGTGGTTAAGTCTGTTTTATAAATATTTAACCCGTGAAAACTCAACTGAAATGTGTTAAAAAAAAGAGCTTGAAGAGGTTGTGACTGAAAAAGTATACATTGAATGAATCCATTGGAACACATACAGGTTTCTGCCCGACGACAGTGACGTCATGTTACGGTAATATCTATACGGTATATACACCATAGACATTTCCATAACACCAAGGGGACAGCTGCCATACTCTTCTGTTCAGAAGACCACGGACCACAAGAATGTAATCAGAAATCGGGTCTGATTTTATCCAAAGCACTTGATTGTGCATTACATTACATTCACACACACATTCATACACCGATGGCAGAGGAAACCGTGCAAGGCACCAAACTGCACATCGGGAGCAATTAGGGGATCAGCTTCTTGCTCATGCAGGGGCACTGTGACACTAACTCTGTGGGTGCCTGGGATCGAACTGGGAACCTCATGGTTCCCATCTGGCCATTATACCGGCCACTCTACCCCTAAGCCAATGCCGACCCATTTGGGACCCATAGCAGTGTATAGGTTTTTGAAGTTCATGTTTGGTTCAAGAGTAGCGAGGATATTCACTGTCTTCCCTGGAGGCAGACTTAATAGCTTTTGTCACCCTATTAGCTAGGCGTTTGATATCACTTAAGTGGAAATCTCCAACACCCCCTTCACATCCCATGGCGATAGGAGATGTGCTTAACTTTGTCTAGCTAGAAAGAATCAGGTTCTAGTTGGTGGGCTCGCTGGGGAGACATTTGTAGTGAACTTTTTTCTAAATATGTAAATGAGCTGGACCATGCAGATATTTCAGATGTATTTGTCAGATACTTGAGTGACAGTGAATTGTGGCGTATCAAGCAAGGGACCGACCAGACCACCAACTAATATAGTTATTAGCTTTTTTTTTTTTTTTTACATATATATATTATATATAATATTTCTGTATTTTTGTAGTAGCCTATCTGTCCAGTCCTTATATTGTCTCTGTGTAATTTTGTGTCTGTCTTAACCAACGTCAGTGTACTGTCTATTATATCTGTTTAACTTAAAAATACGAACAGCTTGGCAAAAAATACATAAGATTAGCAAGGATATTTGTCAGTCCCGTCACTTATGCAGTTATGATTGCCTTCACGTCACACTTTATTTCTCTCACCTATTGTTGATTGACGGCAGCTTTAGATATAATCATGTTTTCTTTAAAGCGGGCCCTGAGAACCAAAAGCAGCGAATCAGGAGCTTTCTCCTTGCATCCCACTGGAACAAGAGTCTGTTAGGAGGAGGTTCAGATGGATCGACGTTATGCACCATACTTCCCTTCCTGTCACCAGATAATGGTTTTAGGATCAGTCTCACGTCTCTGTTTGATGTGTGGAAGTATCAGGGGGAAATGGAAACTTCAAAGCTCTCTATTCGGTGGCACCTCATTGACTTAATGCCTGTTCACGCTGCACGACTTCCTCCTAGCGAGATACCAACTGAGTTTGTTGCACTTCGAGAGAGAGAGAGAGAGAGAGAGAGAGAGAGAGAGAGAGAGAGAGAGAGAGAGAGAGAGAGAGAGAGAGAGAGAGAGAGAGAGAGAGAGAGAGAGAGAGAGAGAGAGAGAGAGAGAGAGAGAGAGAGAGAGAGAGAGAGAGAGAGAGAGAGAGAGAGAGAGAGAGAGAGAGAGAGAGAGAGAGAGAGAGAGAGGTAAACAATGAGGCTTTAAAGCTACAGCAGTCATTTTATTTCATTATGGAATCATAAGAATACATGATGCAAATCTTTGCACACTGGCCCAAGATGGCCATATCAGAATACAGACATCACACATACGGCAACACATTCATTTAAACAACTTTTATCGGTGAATAAAACATTATATTGACCCTGTATGGTAAACAATTGTTTATAACTAACACAACTGTGGTGGTTGTAGTTGATGGCAGTGGTACATAGTTGGTTCCTTCCAACACACGTTGCTAGTTTGGGGATGGCTCAGGGTAGAAGACAGGTGAACTGTCTTCTACCCTCATTACCCTCATTACTCAGGGTAGAAGACAGGTGAACCATCTCCTACCCTCATTACTCAGGGTAGAAGACAGGTGAACCATCTCCTACCCTCATTACTCAGGGTAGAAGACAGGTGAACCATCTCCTACCCTCATTACTCAGGGTAGAAGACAGGTGAACCGTCTCCTACCCTCATTACTCAGGGTAGAAGACAGGTGAACCGTCTCCTACCCTCATTACTCAGGGTAGAAGACAGGTGAACCGTCTCCTACCCTCATTACTCAGGGTAGAAGACAGGTGAACCGTCTTCTACCCTCATTACTCAGGGTAGAAGACAGGTGAACCGTCTTCTACCCTCATTACCCTCATTACTCAGGGTAGAAGACAGGTGAACCGTCTCCTACCCTCATTACTCAGGGTAGAAGACAGGTGAACCGTCTTCTACCCTCATTACCCTCATTACTCAGGGTAGAAGACAGGTGAACCGTCTTCTACCCTCATTACTCAGGGTAGAAGACAGGTGAACCGTCTTCTACCCTCATTACCCTCATTACTCAGGGTAGAAGACAGGTGAACCGTCTTCTACCCTCATTACCCTCATTACTCAGGGTAGAAGACAGGTGAACCGTCTTCTACCCTCATTACCTGTCATAACTACTTCACCAAAGGGAGTGACAGCCACAAAACAAAACAAAACAAAACAAAATTCGCCACCATAATGGAATGGCCCTGACATCTGATCCATCATTGGTTTCTTTCCAAACGGGCCTGAAAAAGCATCTCTCAGAAAGCTTCAAGGGGAGTTGGATATTAATTCCCATTGAAATGAGGCGTCGGTTTTCTACTCCGTAAATATAGCTATTTGTATTTGTTGTTGACATGTACTAATGTGTTAATATTATCTGCTCTGTTGATGAATTGAATACATAGGACCACGAGGGAAACAAGTCCCCGGGACATTTTTGTGTGTTATCCTTTTAGCCTAAATGTTTTACTACCTCTGTGCTGTTTACATTTCTTAAGTAGTCAATCAGTCAATCAAACTCCCATGCTCTCGCTGCGAGCTTATCGATCTGCAATGTTTTGACTAGCCAACATAGAAATGGATAAAGTGGTTCAAATTATTACTTTTAACCTACTGTACTGTAGGGCATTCACTTCTAGTCATTTTTACTAGTTGACTAGTTGCCTAGTTTACTAGTCGACTAGTCGACTAGTTGTTTAACTACCTATTATGTAAAAAATAAAATAAATTAAAAATATTTTTTTTTCTTTTTTTTTTTAAATAAATATTTGTACATACAATTATTTTTTCTTCTTTCTTATCAACTAGTCAACTAGTACCAACAAGGTCGACTAGTGGATTTACTAGTAAACTAGTTGACTAGTAAACTAGTCGACTAGTTGCTTAATGCCCTACTGTACTGGGTTTACTACTAGGTTAACTGCTTTTGATGCGGACCCCCTGGAACCAACCCTAAGGCTAAGGGACCCCACTCTGAGAAGCACTGATCTGCGGTACACTCACAGTCTCCCTCGTGTCCCTCTTCCTCCACAGCTCCTGGGCATGGCGTTCTCCATGATACTGTTCCACCAAATCCACAGAACGGGGAAGAAGTACGACGCTTAGCCGGAGCGCGGGAAAGACCCGGCAACGAAGAGGAGCCCCACTGCCTGATGGGATAGACTCTGAACTCTGAACAAACCACCCCTCTCTTTATAACCCCTCACGGCATCCCCTGACCTCCCCACCCCCATTTCCCATAATCCTATGTACAGTGACCCCCACCCCCCACTCTGTTCTGCTCTCTGCACCCACCCTTCATTTTGCCAAAGAGTAAACATGACTGGAAGATGAAGGACAAGGAAGGAAGGAACCCCCCTCTTCTTTATCACGGTTCTATTTAGTCGTTGTTGCTTGAACTAACCCCCCCTCCCCCTCAACGGATTCTGAAGGTTTAACGCTCACATCACCTCTCTGAGGCAACGGAAAACTACGGGGAGCACCTTTTGTCACCCCCTCATATACTGACTCATGTGACGTTGTAAAGGTTCGGAAGAAAGGTTCCCACCTAGCATGCTTGTTTTCTACTCCGCGGATCGAACGTTGTCAGATGTTTTCATATATATATATTTTTTGTTGTTGTTTTTTGTTTCATTGATTTTGTGGAATGGAATGTAATGTTATTGATCAGATCGGTGCAGGGAGCTTCGAGATGTCGCATTTGCGATCGGATTTAATGCGATCGCTTCGGAAGGAGCACCTTAGGTCGGCAAGGGCAATGGCCTGTGTTGCATGTGACGTGATCTGCGATTGACCCTTCTCTCGGTCAGCTGTAGAGAGCTTGAGAGTGTGGCGGACGTGTGCGTACAGGGAATGATCACGGGCAAGTATTAGACAGACGTTTGGCGTGATTCTTGTGCAACGTGCTCAATATTTAACGGTTTTCGTTTTTGAGTGCACTAACGCATGCACATTTTAACCCACACACACACACACATGCACACACTGTACACGCGCTGCACACACAGCGTATTGTCAGACTGTAACAGTATTCCCATTCAGTAAGAAACCAGGCGAACGGCTGTTGAAAAAGGCACATAGACAAGTCAAGTGATGAGATCTCGGCAATGCTTCCTGTAACTGCAGACCTTGCAAACAATTGTTGCGGTGGTTAAGTGTGAGTGGGTGTGTGCGTGCGCGGCGCACACGCGCGTGTGTTTTGTGTAACATGACTTTGTCAGAGCTGCGCGGCGGCACATTCGGAGAAGAATGGAAACGGCCCGAGGAGAGATGTCTCCCGGAGTCGGACGTCATCACTGCCATCGATTTGGCACTCTCGTAGGCGAGAGGCATTCTCTCTCCTGCGCTCCCGAGCTCGCTTCTTTTGTTGCGCACCCCCTCACAGGCTTTTCTCCGTTCTTTTCCTCAACTCTGTCCTCATCCGTCTCCATCTCTCCGTTTTACACGCAGAGCGTTTCTGCTGAAATCCCTGCCTGTCACAGTCATCATTAATCTGTAGGGTGGTGGTGTGGGAAAAGACTCCAAAAATCTGTATGCCGACGGTTCACCCACCATTTCTTGGATCGGGGCCCACTTGAAAATCATTTCCAAATCAATTGGTGAGGTGGGTGGGCCGCATGCATTTTTCAGAGCAAAAGCTTTCCCCACAGTAACAGAAAACAGGACAGATCCTAGTATAAAGCCCTGAGGTACTCCGCTCAATCATACGGGGTTTAAGTGGTTATCAATCAAACTAACATAGTACACTTGAAGTTCCTATGTATCGGTATCACAATGAAAACACATTTTTGAAAGTTTTTATGAAAAAATTGTGACATTCACTTTTTTATATTATCATATTATCAAAACACAGTTTGGCCATCACCGACCTATACAGTTTCCTCTGGTGCAGTGGGAATAATACAGAATTCTTTCTGTATTCTCCTTTTTATATTGGCGGATATGGAGGAGTGGGTGTAGGAGAGGAGGTGGTAGGGGTCTCATCCTTGTAGGCCGGGTCTGTTGGCCTGCTGGTCCGCAGCAGGGCGTCCAGCGCGTGTCTGTCGGATCTAATTGGAATGAGAATACTGTACATCTGTGTTGCTAACTCTGGATTGCATTCACACGTTTCTACATTGCTGCTGTAGTTTGCCAGCTCCTTGTGTTACATGTACTGTAAGTACGTACACGTGTTGTTTGCGTAAAATACTCACGTCGTAGATTTAGAACGGATCTTCGTTAACCACTTTCAACTTGGCATCTCTGTTTTGGAGGGAAAAAAAATTGTCAAACATAAGAAGAAAATGTTACAAGCTATAAGCCTGTAGACCGCCTATTTTTGCTATTCACTGTACAACGAATAATATGTCAAGTTTAAGTGGTTAAGGTTGGAAGGTCGTCGACTGGTCAAACCAACCAGCTCTTTGCTCTTACCGGTATGTTACAAAACCTGGTAAAGAAACCATTTGGGGACCAGAAGCGCCTCTTGTTCTGAATATCACCCCGTTGCGTCACAGGAGTGTACTCCGCATCGGATGACATATTAGAACTCTGACGCTTTGCATTGCTGCTACACCGTCCGGGATAACACAAAAACCCACAAACCTCACACATTTCACATTCTCTCACCCGCCGTCATTCTTTGTATTTTCGGGACGCTTTATGCTTGCGTTACAATAAATCCTCGGGAGAGTTGAGCCCAGAGGCCCGTTTGGATGAGGAGGAGGTCCATGAACGCCCGCAGGGCGTGATTCACCGCTGTGCCATCCAACGCCCCCATGCGCTCCACCATGACAAATTCACCAAGGAAAGAAATTGTGACGACGTACCACTCAACAAACCCTCTTAGCAGCCATCTATTTAGCGCCTGGGTCAACAGACGTTCGGAGCTACACGGGAGACATACAGTACCATGGCAGCCCCCTCCCACGCCGTGTAAGCGCAGTCAAGCTCTTTGGTGACCTAATGCCATCTAGTTCATTTTTCACATCCCTTGGCACGTGCAACTGAGAGGAAAGATGACATTGCCTTTCTCTGCCCGCACAGACAAGCATCCTATTGTCCTGTACTGTATGTAGCGTTAATGGATTACACAGCATTTACACAATAACCATGGGATTTGAGAGGAAGCTCAATGGTTTGTTGTGTAGGCCACGTCACTCGGGGGGCTGTCATGGCGCTACAACATGGCACAGCGTGTGAGGATGATGTGTGTATTATGTTAAGAATACAAGACATTTTGAACACAGTGGGGGGAGGGGCTATGAGATTTATGTCATACCACTTTAATCCGAATTTTGGGCACGTGAAAACTTTTTTTGAAAATTGACAGTCTACAAGCTTTACAATGTAGACTTGCCGATCTGCTATTTTTGAATAAAAAACAAAACAAAACAAATCTCTGGAAGCATGTCAACTGTCACTGAGTTGAGGAGACCGTCCTGCCATCATTCTGACATTATTTTCTTTGTATTCTTGACACCACGCCTTCAGGTCTGCTGCTGAGTTCAGTTTCCATTGTTTTTGGACTTTCTTTTTGTTTCATGTATTTTGTAGGGAATGCAGGAATGAAACAACCTCTCACTTTAACACAAAGTTGTTTAACGATTGTTATTCCTGTAGAATTATTTGTCTGTCATCGACTCATCGTGTCATGTCGTTTTATACGCCCAATGTTGTTTAATGATGCTCATTTGTTCACGCCACGAGGCGGGTTTATTTTTGTTTGTTTTCTTCGTGTTCCGAGACAGACAGAGGATCAGTGTCACTCCTTGAGAGAACATGGTGCCATTAAACGTTTGTTTGTAAAGAGGATTAGTCACGCACGTTGCGTTTTTAACGCAAACATCCCAACGTTTGCCTGCAGGGTGAAATAAACGCCTGTCTTGGCGCCACCGGCATTTATCATAATGATTCATACTTGAGAAAGATCATTTTAGGCACACAGACTTGGATGAAGCAAACAGGACACATGCTGTGCTGTTGTTTGTCATGTTTAATATTCGGAGGATGCACCCGCGTCATGTGTGCAAATGTGGCTTGTAAAACCATCTATGGGAAAGCTGTTATGTAAATGCAAGTTTTCCATTCTCTGTAGTGTGTTCTATTGAATGCCACTGTACCGTAGAGCTCATCTCACTGTATTACTCCTCTCTACCATAGTCCTGGGTGTAAATATATTAATTTCACAATTGATGTATTGTTAGACTGTACCGCTGCCCGTAGTAATTACATTTGCATTAACATTATGTTAATTGGCATCATTTAATACTGAAGTAACTAACCAAAAGAACCCATGCGTTTTGTCTGTTCATTTGTTTGGGGGGGATGTCAATTTCTCATTTTCGGGAACGACCTTCACCCAAATGTTCTTTTATGCATCTTTTTTTTGTTTTGTTTGATAGTTCTTACTGTTTGGATCTGTATTATAATTTTTTTTTAATGCAGGAGCAGTGTAAATTATATGTAAATTGTGTTGTTTTTGTTAGTATTCCCTAAGGAGTATACATACAGTATTCCCTCTCATCCACTGAAGCACTGCCAGTAAAGCATGATTTTTACTTTGTCGCGTGACAGTATCGCTCGCCGAAAATAGCCGATGTATTAGCTCACAACGTGGTGAGCTTGTAGATCTGGCACGTGACAGCATAAAATCGGTCACAACTAAGCCACTGAGACGAAAAAGGGAGAATGCACATGCATCATTTGTTTTTTATTCCTTTGAGAAGAATTTTGAGTTTTTCTTTTTTGTCACCTTTGATTTTTTATATAATCTTCCCCCCCCCCTCCCCCCATACTTTGCTGTAGCTGAGTATGTGAGCAGTGGAAATGTATGCTCATGCAACAGCGTGTTTGATGTTGTGTTCCGGTGGGTGGCAGTTAGTTCTATCTCTCTGATTACCTGGCAGCCTTTTCTTTGCTACATGTAAAAGCACTCTTGAATCTCTATAGTAGATGGTGCACTACATTCTTCATTCTCTAAAACTTACTATTTTTTAAATAAAGGAAAAAAAGAGTGTCACAAAATCTTACAATACTGTACGCTTATTGCCTTTCATGTTTGGTGACTTGACGCTGTTGATGTATTCCTTTTTTTCCCTTTTTTTTTTTGCCTTCCCCCTTCCTTGGCGCTGTCAGCCATGGAAGACAGCATTTAAAATAGCGTTTGAAGCTGAAATGCTCGCGAAACGATTTCAGGTTGGAGGGGATTTGGCACGAACAGTAAAGTTCTCTACAGAAACTGGGCTGAGGTTATCATGGTCGACCAAGTAAAGGGATGTTAGGGAAAGAAGATGAAAGTGCTAACATTGGCCAATTTGTGGAGTATTTCTATAGCCTGGTGTGAAGGGCAGAGTATTTTTCTACCGAGCTTTATCCTTTGGTTATCCCAATTGTTATCCAAGCCCTCGTGTGATAGTGAGTGGAGTTAATTGTGCCATTCCATCCTGGCTTCTCTTTTGCATCACTGTTCCTTCTATGCAAAACTATGACCTATTTTAGCCTTTGTACAGATTATTTTGTATTAGTAACATGTACTGAAATAAAGTGAATAGAATCAACGGTGAATATATATTTTTTCCTGGTCTATATGGCATGGCTTTTTTTACATTTGTTTCTTCATCCCAAACAGCTCATTAAATTATGAAACAATTAACCCAGATTGTGGAGGCTTATACTGTATACAGATGGTCTGCCTGCAAAGCCTTGCATCAAATATGTTGTTTCAGCAGCTATAGTTCTCTGTATCTGTTCTTTGTTCATCCGCTATATCACTTCCTTCAGGTCAATTACAGTATATAACTTTTCTTCTTTTATTTCACCGATTGTGACGTCTATTTATCTTTAATACATCCTCCCATTGCATCTAAAGGATGAGAGAGACACTTAATACCAGCTTTTACAAGGTTCTGTAACCCCACTGTATTGTTCTGTCGTCTGGTGGAGTGTGCTGCCCAAGATGATTCTCGGAATTACAGTAGTAGGAAGGACACACAATGTAGTTTATCTTTGGGCTATTCAAGGCCAACCTTCTGTGAGAAAGAGACATAATGCAGTGGAAAATTACTAGCATAACAAGATGGCTGCTCTTTAATTAACAGAATGTGTTTAGTTCAGGATTACATTTGATCATGTCTAATCAGTTCACAAACTCTCAAACTCCCAATTATATTGTTGGACATGGTGCAAGAACAAATTCCGCCCACTTAGTTTATTTATTTTAGAAGTTTCAGATCTCATTAAGTTCCCATGTGGGATCTGATGTCTGTCCTTCAGGCAATTCGCAAGAGAATAGAGATTTGTTATTGTATCTCCAGGGAGGCTTCATTTAAGACAAAAATACCACTGATTAACTATTCACGCATTCCTACTACTGCCAAGGACAGCTCCGCGTGAAAACATATGCAATTCTACAGTACAGTCTCAGAACACCAAACTTGTTTTGATTGCTACAGTTTCTTTTCAGAGCCAGCCAGCACTTTTAATCCCCAGATAATAATTTTGACAGGCGTGCTCTCCCGTACAATATATTACATAAAAGTATGTGTATTCTTTTTAACGTTGGAAGCAAAGAAACCTGGAAGCATGAGGATGGACTGATGGCCAGTATCAATCATCGAGGAAAAAATAAAGTCTGCAACACTGAAGAAGATCCTAAGGGATCGAAACGTTGAGTCAAATAAACCAGTGGAGCTGAGTTTTCATACCAGTGTTGCAGACTTACCTTTTTCCTCTTGTACTGACTTTTGTCCAGCACCTGGGCTAGAATGGAGGTGCATGCTCTATTACCTTTGTCAGTATCAATCATCTCCATCAATTATTTTCAGACTAGGTCAACTGTCCTACTTTATAAGTTGAGCCCCCTATGAGCGCAAAGGTATTGTATTAATGAGGCTGTCTCTTTTACTATGTATAGACGGGTGACAATGTCAAAGAAATGCCAGGATAAATACGTGGAGAAATACAAAAGTGTGCTCCTCTCCACCAGAACGGGTCACCTGATCGGAGCTGTGCCCGTTGGGCACTAGCCCTACTCGGGAAATTATGCACATGTATGCCCCACCCTGTTATGCAGTTGTCAGAGTAGGCTACCCATTTTACCCGTCTGTCCCTTTTATACCCATGTATGGAGCTCTCTGTAATCCGTCTGTCTGCCTGTATCTCTTTTATGCCGATATATATGGAAATCCCTGATTATGTCAGTCGACCGACTCAACGCTGGAATTCTCAACTCCCTCAGGTCGTCAGTATACCTGAGGCGGGCTGCGCCACACTAAGTCACCACTAGATGGTGGTAAATAAGTTAAACAATTAGTAAATAAAGATACGGTTTGACTACAAAAAAAAGATAGCTTACTGTGGTCTGTACTTTAAACACTTAGTAAATAAATATCTTAACACTTACAGCTTATTGACAAATGATGATATTATTCACGCCAGCATTTTTCCCAGTTGAGCTCTTATTTTGAAAAGCCACATTTCCAGACTTCCGGAACTGATCATAAATTAGGAAGTTGGACGATGCGTGTTTAGGTCCTGTGTACCAGACGGAGATAACCCAGTGCACTGGAGGGCTTCACATCGTCGGCTCTGTGCCGTCAAATAAACCTTGTTTTGACCAAAAATTCCATCTGGGACAAGGAATTGGAGATACAGGCGATTGAAAGAAACAGATAGAATGGGTGTTTATGGTGCCGACGATCTAATTGATTGGTGACATCAATGTTATGACAACAACAGCTAGCAACCCGACGCTAACGAAAGTAGCATTGTGGCTTGATTGATCGAAAGCACTATAAAAGCGCAATTGCCATTGATCTACGGCAATGGCGTTGAGGGTTTTTATTAAATAATGAGCTTTAAATGAGTGTAGATCTCGGCCAATGGCGGTATAAGTGTTAAGCACTAAGCAGATATGGCACACAGCCTACAGACACTACACTGGCGGCTACAAACAGGGTTCAGCAAAAGGGCTGACGAGAAGCTTCTCCCAGGCTTTTATGCTGGCTGCTGGCTGATTGAGAATGAGGCCCAGGTGTCTCCAGACACCAAGCCACTCCTCCCAAGGTAAGATAGGTAAAAAATAAAACAACAGGTAGGCCTATTATCATTCACACACTAATTAAACAAAGACAAAACTGAAGCAAGGGACAATAAAAGCTTGTGCATACCTTCACCTTCAGTACACTTGACTACTGTAACGTTGGTATCACCCCATATAATCGGCGAAATCATCTGTTATCATCACGTTTGAATGGTGCCAAAATGTTGATACTGGCATCCTCACCACATAGCCTGGGGTTTCCCCCTGGTGGACATGTCATTTTGGTGCATGGAACTAGGAGCTACTAATATATACTATTCTCTGTCTATCAGGACGTAACTCGAACGGCGCTGAGTCGGGTCTGGTGGCCCTCGCAACGCTCGGCACGGCGACTCGCTCAGCTAGCGCCTCGCTCGGCGGTGCCTCACGTAGCTCATGGCCACCAGACACGGCGCGCCTCCGTCAGGACATCAGTGATAATGACAATCGCTACAATCGCTGATAATGACATACTGAACAGTGAGGATGCCAGTATCAACATTTTGGCACCATTCAAACGTGCTGATAACGGATGATTTTGCCGATTATATGGGGTGATACCAGTCGAATGGGGTGAAAATATCAGACGACTGCAGCTAATTCAGAAGGCTGGTGCTTGACTCCTTTACAAATATCAAGAAAGTGGAGCATATCACTCCAGTTATTACATTCTTACACTGGCTCCCTGTGTGTTTATTGCATTTCAAAATGGTAGGCTACTGTTGGTCTATAAGACCAAAATACAGTTCTGATCTTGTACGACAGGGGTTTTCAACTGATTTTGATCCAGGGACCACCATCCTGACTAAAAGCAACCTGGGGACCGCTGTTGTGTCGGGTGGGTCCATCATAGACCCACAGACACAATAGTGGTGGAGGTTCACCATTCCATGGGCTAAGAATTTAGAGTGACCACCCATTCCGCATCTCGCAAACAAAGTTTTTTGTTTTGTTTTTGTATCTGTAACTGAACTGTATCTATTTTTTTTGTTCTTTTGTTTTATACATCCTAACGTCATTTTATAATTGTGTTTCCTTTACTTATTCTCTGTGTAAAGAACATTGAATTGCCTTGTTGAAATGTGCTATACCTTTCTTGCCACACAAACATGTCCACAGTAAGATGAACCTAAATAGGTTTGAATGGGGTTTCTAGGTGTAAGTATGTAGGACTAGTAGCATGCCAAAGTTATACATTTCTCATATTTGGTTTCGGACGGCATACTATAGCATGTCGTTTTTCGTGATGTTTGAGGATTTGAAAAAAAGATGAAAATCATGAAAAAACAACATACTATAGTATATCATATTTTCATGATTTTGGGACACTGTCAGAGCCAGGACTTGAACCTGCAGCCTCCTGATTCCCAGGCAGGCTCTGTACCCAGTGAGCCACTGTGCATGCTGTTCTCAAACGGACGAATAGATAATGACAGAAGAGCCAGAGACTTGTTTCCATTGTGGTTCATAAACATTCGAACATCTATAGATAAACAACAGCAAAAGAAACAATAGACAAATGTCCTGTTATTTAATTTTTTGTATATTTGTATCAATGTTGTTACTCAAAGGGAAAAGCAGACTGCATTATGGAGGGGAGCAAGTAGGTCAGTGACCAGTGACACTGGCTGCATGATCTGGAGGTTGTGGGTTCAAACCCCACTCAAATCTTTACTTGCCAAAATCTGCCATTGACCCACATTCTGAATTTCTCAAATTTAAAAGCACTATATTTCTAAATCATGAAACATTTCAAAGATTCCTTTTCAGGCAAACATGTCCACCGTAAGATGAACCTAAATAGGTTTCTAGGTGTAAAAAAGTAGGACTAGTAGGCAGTAGCATGCCAAAGTGACGGAAAAGCGTGACGAAAAAGCGTGACGGCCATTGAGAATGCATTGGGCGTTTAAGGTAAATAACTCAGAAACTACAAAACATTTCAAAGTAAAAAGTTCCAGCATGTGTCTGCACAGTAAGCTGAATTATACAAAGTGTAAATGGAGTCTCTAGATGAAAGTGATTTGACGTGCCACTATCTGCCATTGAGCCCCATTATACATTTCTAAAATTTGAAAGCACTATATTTCTAAAACTATGAAACATTTCAAAGATTCCTTTTCAGGCAAACATGTCCACAGTAAGATGAACCTAAATAGGTTTGAATGGGGTTTCTAGGTGTAAGTATGTAGGACTAGTAGCATGCCACAGTTATACATTTCTCATATTTGGTTTCGGACGGTATACTATAGCATGTCGTTTTTCGTGATTTTGGAGGATTTGAAAAAAATATGAAAATCATGAAAAAACGACATACTATAGTTCATGGTTTCGGACGGCATACTATAGCATGTCGTTTTTCGTGATTTTGGAGGATTTGAAAAAAAGATGAAAATCATGAAAAAACAACATACTATAGTCCATGGTTTCAGACTGCATACTACAGTACATGATATTTTCATAATTTTGGGACACTATGTCAGAGCCAGGACTTGAACCTGCAGCCTCCTGATTCCCAGGCAGGCTCTGTACCCAGTGAGCCACTGTGCATGCTGTTCTCAAAAGGCTCAATAGATAATGACAGCAGAGCCAGAGACTTGTTTTCATTGTGGTTCATAAACATTCAAACGTCTAGAGATAAACAGGTTCAGGTTCAGGTTCAGGTTCAGGTTCATTTATTTGTTTGTCCCCGAAGGGCGATTTGGTTTACAACAAGGCATAACAGGCAGACACATGAATCACATAAAACACAGTAAAAAGAGCATGGTACACATAGAAATAAAATAAACAGTTCAAGGTTTCAGTGTAGCAAAGGAAATTCATAACGGCGACAAAGTTACAAAGTTACCTCCTCCTCCCATCGTCATTTAAGGCCTGGATAGACACAGGCACGAAGGATAATTTATACCTGTTACTTTTTGCCCCTGGAACCTTTAGGCGAAGGCCGGAAGGAAGCAGCCTGTACTCAGAGCTGAGGGGATGAACAACAGCAAAAGAAACAATAGACAAATCTCCTGTTATTTTATTTTTTGTATTTTATATTTTTTGTATTTTATATTTGTATCAATGTTGTTACTCAAAGGGAACTTTCTCAAATTTAAAAGCACTATATTTCTAAAACTATGAAACATTTCAAAGACTCCTTTTCAGGCAGAGCAGGACCTATAAACCTTGAAGGTTTATAGGTCCTGCTCAGCTCAATCAACAGGACCAGAACACACATGGGCTGGCTGCCAGGATCACATCCACCAATGGGGAGGCTGTCTGTGTCCTGTCATGGTTTCTCCTCTGTATTATCTGATTAATATCCACGATAACACTTAAAAGCACTAAAGACACCTTTGATGCACAGCACCATTCATTCAAATGCTCTGTACATGATCCCAAGGCCCCATTTGAAAAGTGACACCAAGAAGAACAACTTACAACCTAAGAATCACTGAGAGCTCAGTGGCACCCTTGTTAAGATGACGTCCATGTGAGCCAGAGGTTGTGAGTTCAAATCCAGCTGAGTTCCTCCTACTTTCACTCTGCAGCATGTTTTGGAGAATAACATCCAGAAGAGAACTGGAAAGAGATGGAAAGCTGTGGAGATTCTCAGAGAGCATGGTGGCACTCTGTGATAAGCTGCTGTCTATGTGAGCCACAGGTCGTGGGTTCAAGTTCAGCCCATGGTCTCAGACGGCATACTATAGCATGCCATTTTTCATAATTTTTGAGGATTTGAAAAAAAGACAAAAATCAATCCGAGACCATGGGCTATAGCCCATCGTCTCGGGGTCATTTCCGTCTTTTTTTCAAATCCTCAAAAATGATGGAAAACGGCATGCTATAGTATGCCATTCGAGACCATGGGCTATAGCCCATCGTCTCGGAGTGATTTCCATCTTTTTTTCAAATTCTCAAAAATGATGAAAAACGGCATGCTATAGTATGCCGTCCGATATGGGCTATAGCCCATGGTCATAAATGATGAAAAACGAGGATTTGAAAAAAAGACGAAAATGACTCCGAGACGATGGGCTATAGCCCATGGTCTCGGAGTGATTTTCGTCTTTTTTTCAAATCCTCAAAAATTATGGAAAACGGCATGCTATAGTATGCCGTTCGAGACCATGGGCTATAGCCCATCGTCTCGGAGTCATTTTCGTCTTTTTTTCAAATCCTCGTTTTCGTCTTTTTTTCAAATCCTCAAAAATGATGAAAAACGGCATGCTAAAACTATGAAACATTTCAAAGATTCCTTTTCAGGCAAACATGTCCACCGTAAGATGAACCTAAATAGGTTTGAATGGGGTTTCTAGGTGTAAGTATGTAGGACTAGTAGCATGCCAAAGTTTGTGCTATTGCCATTGAGAATGCATTGGGCGTTTAAGTTAAATAACTCAGAAACTACAAAACATTTCAAAGTAAAAAGTTCCAGCATGTGTCTCCACAGTAAGCTGAATTTGAAACAGTGTGAATGCAGTTTCTAGGTGAAAGTGCTTTTTTGACGTGCCAATATCTGCCATTGAGCCCCATTGTAGATTTCTCAAATTTGAAAGCACTATATTTCTAAAACTATGAAACATTTCAAAGATTCCTTTTCAGGCAAACATGTCCACCGTAAGATGAACCTAAGTAGGTTTGAATGGGGTAGTATAATAGGAGTATAATAGGGAGTATAATAAACTGGAAGAAAAGTAACGAGTGTGTGTTCTGGTCCTGTTGATTGAGCAGAGCAGGACCTATAAACCTTATAGGTCCTGCTCAGCTCAATCAACAGGACCAGAACACACCTGGGCTGGCTGCCAGGATCACATCCACCAATGGGGAGGCTGTCTGTGTCCTGTCATGGTTTCTCCTCTGTATTATCTGATTAACATCCACGATAACAATTAAAAGCACTGAAGACACCTTTGATGCACAGCACCATTCATTCAAATGCTCTGTACATGATCCCAAGGCCCCATTTGAAAAGTGACACCAAGAAGAACAACTTACAACCTAAGAATCACTGAGAGCTCAGTGGCACCCTTGTTAAGCTGACGTCCATGTGAGCCAGAGGTTGTGAGTTCAAATCCAGCTGAGTTCCTCCTACTTTCACTCTGCAGCATGTTTTGGAGAATAACATCCAGAAGAGAACTGGAAAGAGATGGAAAGCTGTGGAGATTCTCAGAGAGCATGGTGGCACTCTGTGATAAGCTGCTGTCTATGTGAGCCACATGGTCGTGGGTTCAAGTTCAGCCCATGGCATCAGACGGCATACTATAGCATGCCATTTTTCATAATTTTTGAGGATTTGAAAAAAAGACAAAAATCACTCCGAGACCATGGGCTATAGCCCATCGTCTCGGGGTCATTTCCGTCTTTTTTTCAAATCCTCAAAAATGATGAAAAACGGCATGCTATAGTATGCCGTCCAATATGGGCTATAGCCCATGGTCATAAATTATGAAAAACGAGGATTTGAAAAAAAGACGAAAATGACTCCGAGACGATGGGCTATAGCCCATGGTGTCGGAGTGATTTTCGTCTTTTTTTAAAATCCTCAAAAATGATGGAAAACGGCATGCTATAGTATGCCGTTCGAGACCATGGGCTATAGCCCATCGTCTCGGAGTGATTTCCGTCTTTTTTTCAAATTCTCAAAAATGATGAAAAACGGCATGCTATAGTATGCCGTCCGATATGGGCTATAGCCCATGGTCATAAATGATGAAAAACGAGGATTTGAAAAAAAGACGAAAATGACTCCGAGACGATGGGCTATAGCCCATGGTCTCGGAGTGATTTTCGTCTTTTTTTCAAATCCTCAGAAATGATGGAAAACGGCATGCTATAGTATGCCGTTCGAGACCATGGGCTATAGCCCATCGTCTCGGAGTGATTTCCGTCTTTTTTTCAAATTCTCAAAAATGATGAAAAACGGCATGCTATAGTATGCCGTCCGATATGGGCTATAGCCCATGGTCATAAATGATGAAAAACGAGGATTTGAAAAAAAGACGAAAATCACTCCGAGACCATGGGCTATAGCCCATCGTCTCGGAGTCATTTTCGTCTTTTTTTCAAATCCTCAAAAATGATGGAAAACGGCATGCTATAGTATGCCGTTCGAGACCATGGGCTATAGCCCATCGTCTCGGAGTGATTTCCGTCTTTTTTTCAAATTCTCAAAAATGATGAAAAACGGCATGCTATAGTATGCCGTCCGATATGGGCTATAGCCCATGGTCATAAATGATGAAAAACGAGGATTTGAAAAAAAGACGAAAATGACTCCGAGACGATGGGCTATAGCCCATGGTCTCGGAGTGATTTTCGTCTTTTTTTCAAATCCTCAAAAATGATGGAAAACGGCATGCTATAGTATGCCGTTCGAGACCATGGGATATAGCCCATCGTCTCGGAGTGATTTTCGTCTTTTTTTCAAATCCTCGTTTTCGTCTTTTTTTCAAATCCTCAAAAATGATGAAAAACGGCATGCTAAAACTATGAAACATTTCACAGATTCCTTTTCAGGCAAACATGTCCACCGTAAGATGAACCTAAATAGGTTTGAATGGGGTTTCTAGGTGTAAGTATGTAGGACTAGTAGCATGCCAAAGTTTGTGCTATTGCCATTGAGAATGCATTGGGCGTTTAAGTTAAATAACTCAGAAACTACAAAACATTTCAAAGTAAAAAGTTCCAGCATGTGTCTCCACAGTAAGCTGAATTTGAAACAGTGTGAATGCAGTTTCTAGGTGAAAGTGCTTTTTTGACGTGCCAATATCTGCCATTGAGCCCCATTGTAGATTTCTCAAATTTGAAAGCACTATATATTTCTAAAACTATGAAACATTTCAAAGATTCCTTTTCAGGCAAACATGTCCACCGTAAGATGAACCTAAGTAGGTTTGAATGGGGTAGTATAATAGGAGTATAATAGGGAGTATAATAAACTGGAAGAAAAGTAACGAGTGTGTGTTCTGGTCCTGTTGATTGAGCAGAGCAGGACCTATAAACCTTGAAGGTTTATAGGTCCTGCTCAGCTCAATCAACAGGACCAGAACACACCTGGGCTGGCTGCCAGGATCACATCCACCAATGGGGAGGCTGTCTGTGTCCTGTCATGGTTTCTCCTCTGTATTATCTGATTAACATCCACGATAACAATTAAAAGCACTAAAGACACCTTTGATGCACAGCACCATTCATTCAAATGCTCTGATCCCAAGGCCCCATTTGAAAAGTGACACCAAGAAGAACAACTTACAACCTAAGAATCACTGAGAGCTCAGTGGCACCCTTGTTAAGATGACGTCCATGTGAGCCAGAGGTTGTGAGTTCAAATCCAGCTGAGTTCCTCCTACTTTCACTCTGCAGCATGTTTTGGAGAATAACATCCAGAAGAGAACTGGAAAGAGATGGAAAGCTGTGGAGATTCTCAGAGAGCATGGTGGCACTCTGTGATAAGCTGCTGTCTATGTGAGCCACATGGTCGTGGGTTCAAGTTCAGCCCATGGCATCAGACGGCATACTATAGCATGCCATTTTTCATAATTTTTGAGGATTTGAAAAAAAGACAAAAATCACTCCGAGACCATGGGCTATAGCCCATCGTCTCGGGGTCATTTCCGTCTTTTTTTCAAATCCTCAAAAATGATGAAAAACGGCATGCTATAGTATGCCGTCCAATATGGGCTATAGCCCATGGTCATAAATTATGAAAAACGAGGATTTGAAAAAAAGACGAAAATGACTCCGAGACGATGGGCTATAGCCCATGGTGTCGGAGTGATTTTCGTCTTTTTTTCAAATCCTCAAAAATGATGGAAAACGGCATGCTATAGTATGCCGTTCGAGACCATGGGCTATAGCCCATCGTCTCGGAGTGATTTCCGTCTTTTTTTCAAATTCTCAAAAATGATGAAAAACGGCATGCTATAGTATGCCGTCCGATATGGGCTATAGCCCATGGTCATAAATGATGAAAAACGAGGATTTGAAAAAAAGACGAAAATGACTCCGAGACGATGGGCTATAGCCCATGGTCTCGGAGTGATTTTCGTCTTTTTTTTTCAAATCCTCAAAAATGATGGAAAACGGCATGCTATAGTATGCCGTTCGAGACCATGGGCTATAGCCCATCGTCTCGGAGTGATTTCCGTCTTTTTTTCAAATTCTCAAAAATGATGAAAAACGGCATGCTATAGTATGCCGTCCGATATGGGCTATAGCCCATGGTCATAAATGATGAAAAACGAGGATTTGAAAAAAAGACGAAAATCACTCCGAGACCATGGGCTATAGCCCATCGTCTCGGAGTCATTTTCGTCTTTTTTTCAAATCCTCAAAAATGATGGAAAACGGCATGCTATAGTATGCCGTTCGAGACCATGGGCTATAGCCCATCGTCTCGGAGTGATTTCCGTCTTTTTTTCAAATTCTCAAAAATGATGAAAAACGGCATGCTATAGTATGCCGTCCGATATGGGATATAGCCCATGGTCATAAATGATGAAAAACGAGGATTTGAAAAAAAGACGAAAATCACTCCGAGACCATGGGCTATAGCCCATGGTCTCGGAGTGATTTTCGTCTTTTTTTCAAATCCTCAAAAATGATGGAAAACGGCATGCTATAGTATGCCGTTCGAGACCATGGGATATAGCCCATCGTCTCGGAGTGATTTTCGTCTTTTTTTTCAAATCCTCGTTTTCGTCTTTTTTTCAAATCCTCAAAAATGATGAAAAACGGCATGCTAAAACTATGAAACATTTCACAGATTCCTTTTCAGGCAAACATGTCCACCGTAAGATGAACCTAAATAGGTTTGAATGGGGTTTCTAGGTGTAAGTATGTAGGACTAGTAGCATGCCAAAGTTTGTGCTATTGCCATTGAGAATGCATTGGGCGTTTAAGTTAAATAACTCAAAAACTACAAAACATTTCAAAGTAAAAAGTTCCAGCATGTGTCTCCACAGTAAGCTGAATTTGAAACAGTGTGAATGCAGTTTCTAGGTGAAAGTGCTTTTTTGACGTGCCAATATCTGCCATTGAGCCCCATTGTAGATTTCTCAAATTTGAAAGCACTATATTTCTAAAACTATGAAACATTTCAAAGATTCCTTTTCAGGCAAACATGTCCACCGTAAGATGAACCTAAGTAGGTTTGAATGGGGTAGTATAATAGGAGTATAATAGGGAGTATAATAAACTGGAAGAAAAGTAACGAGTGTGTGTTCTGGTCCTGTTGATTGAGCAGAGCAGGACCTATAAACCTTATAGGTCCTGCTCAGCTCAATCAACAGGACCAGAACACACCTGGGCTGGCTGCCAGGATCACATCCACCAATGGGGAGGCTGTCTGTGTCCTGTCATGGTTTCTCCTCTGTATTATCTGATTAACATCCACGATAACAATTAAAAGCACTAAAGACACCTTTGATGCACAGCACCATTCATTCAAATGCTCTGTACATGATCCCAAGGCCCCATTTGAAAAGTGACACCAAGAAGAACAACTTACAACCTAAGAATCACTGAGAGCTCAGTGGCACCCTTGTTAAGATGACGTCCATGTGAGCCAGAGGTTGTGAGTTCAAATCCAGCTGAGTTCCTCCTACTTTCACTCTGCAGCATGTTTTGGAGAATAACATCCAGAAGAGAACTGGAAAGAGATGGAAAGCTGTGGAGATTCTCAGAGAGCATGGTGGCACTCTGTGATAAGCTGCTGTCTATGTGAGCCACATGGTCGTGGGTTCAAGTTCAGCCCATGGCATCAGACGGCATACTATAGCATGCCATTTTTCATAATTTTTGAGGATTTGAAAAAAAGACAAAAATCACTCCGAGACCATGGGCTATAGCCCATCGTCTCGGGGTCATTTCCGTCTTTTTTTCAAATCCTCAAAAATGATGAAAAACGGCATGCTATAGTATGCCGTCCAATATGGGCTATAGCCCATGGTCATAAATTATGAAAAACGAGGATTTGAAAAAAAGACGAAAATGACTCCGAGACGATGGGCTATAGCCCATGGTGTCGGAGTGATTTTCGTCTTTTTTTAAAATCCTCAAAAATGATGGAAAACGGCATGCTATAGTATGCCGTTCGAGACCATGGGCTATAGCCCATCGTCTCGGAGTGATTTCCGTCTTTTTTTCAAATTCTCAAAAATGATGAAAAACGGCATGCTATAGTATGCCGTCCAATATGGGCTATAGCCCATGGTCATAAATGATGAAAAACGAGGATTTGAAAAAAAGACGAAAATGACTCCGAGACGATGGGCTATAGCCCATGGTCTCGGAGTGATTTTCGTCTTTTTTTCAAATCCTCAGAAATGATGGAAAACGGCATGCTATAGTATGCCGTTCGAGACCATGGGCTATAGCCCATCGTCTCGGGGTCATTTCCGTCTTTTTTTCAAATCCTCAAAAATGATGAAAAACGGCATGCTATAGTATGCCGTCCAATATGGGCTATAGCCCATGGTCATAAATTATGAAAAACGAGGATTTGAAAAAAAGACGAAAATGACTCCGAGACGATGGGCTATAGCCCATGGTCTCGGAGTGATTTTCGTCTTTTTTTTCAAATCCTCAAAAATGATGGAAAACGGCATGCTATAGTATGCCGTTCGAGACCATGGGCTATAGCCCATCGTCTCGGAGTGATTTCCGTCTTTTTTTCAAATTCTCAAAAATGATGAAAAACGGCATGCTATAGTATGCCGTCCGATATGGGCTATAGCCCATGGTCATAAATGATGAAAAACGAGGATTTGAAAAGTGATTTCCGTCTTTTTTTCAAATCCTCAAAAATGATGGAAAACGGCATGCTATAGTATGCCGTTCGAGACCATGGGATATAGCCCATCGTCTCGGAGTGATTTTCGTCTTTTTTTTCAAATCCTCGTTTTCGTCTTTTTTTCAAATCCTCAAAAATGATGAAAAACGGCATGCTAAAACTATGAAACATTTCACAGATTCCTTTTCAGGCAAACATGTCCACCGTAAGATGAACCTAAATAGGTTTGAATGGGGTTTCTAGGTGTAAGTATGTAGGACTAGTAGCATGCCAAAGTTTGTGCTATTGCCATTGAGAATGCATTGGGCGTTTAAGTTAAATAACTCAAAAACTACAAAATATTTCAAAGTAAAAAGTTCCAGCATGTGTCTCCACAGTAAGCTGAATTTGAAACAGTGTGAATGCAGTTTCTAGGTGAAAGTGCTTTTTTGACGTGCCAATATCTGCCATTGAGCCCCATTGTAGATTTCTCAAATTTGAAAGCACTATATTTCTAAAACTATGAAACATTTCAAAGATTCCTTTTCAGGCAAACATGTCCACCGTAAGATGAACCTAAGTAGGTTTGAATGGGGTAGTATAATAGGAGTATAATAGGGAGTATAATAAACTGGAAGAAAAGTAACGAGTGTGTGTTCTGGTCCTGTTGATTGAGCAGAGCAGGACCTATAAACCTTGAAGGTTTATAGGTCCTGCTCAGCTCAATCAACAGGACCAGAACACACATGGGCTGGCTGCCAGGATCACATCCACCAATGGGGAGGCTGTCTGTGTCCTGTCATGGTTTCTCCTCTGTATTATCTGATTAACATCCACGATAACACTTAAAAGCACTAAAGACACCTTTGATGCACAGCACCATTCATTCAAATGCTCTGTACATGATCCCAAGGCCCCATTTGAAAAGTGACACCAAGAAGAACAACTTACAACCTAAGAATCACTGAGAGCTCAGTGGCACCCTTGTTAAGATGACGTCCATGTGAGCCAGAGGTTGTGAGTTCAAATCCAGCTGAGTTCCTCCTACTTTCACTCTGCAGCATGTTTTGGAGAATAACATCCAGAAGAGAACTGGAAAGAGATGGAAAGCTGTGGAGATTCTCAGAGAGCATGGTGGCACTCTGTGATAAGCTGCTGTCTATGTGAGCCACATGGTCGTGGGTTCAAGTTCAGCCCATGGCATCAGACGGCATACTATAGCATGCCATTTTTCATAATTTTTGAGGATTTGAAAAAAAGACAAAAATCACTCCGAGACCATGGGCTATAGCCCATCGTCTCGGGGTCATTTCCGTCTTTTTTTCAAATCCTCAAAAATGATGAAAAACGGCATGCTATAGTATGCCGTCCAATATGGGCTATAGCCCATGGTCATAAATTATGAAAAACGAGGATTTGAAAAAAAGACGAAAATGACTCCGAGACGATGGGCTATAGCCCATGGTGTCGGAGTGATTTTCGTCTTTTTTTCAAATCCTCAAAAATGATGGAAAACGGCATGCTATAGTATGCCGTTCGAGACCATGGGCTATAGCCCATCGTCTCGGAGTGATTTCCGTCTTTTTTTCAAATTCTCAAAAATGATGAAAAACGGCATGCTATAGTATGCCGTCCGATATGGGCTATATCCCATGGTCATAAATGATGAAAAACGAGGATTTGAAAAAAAGACGAAAATGACTCCGAGACGATGGGCTATAGCCCATGGTCTCGGAGTGATTTTCGTCTTTTTTTTTCAAATCCTCAAAAATGATGGAAAACGGCATGCTATAGTATGCCGTTCGAGACCATGGGCTATAGCCCATCGTCTCGGAGTGATTTCCGTCTTTTTTTCAAATTCTCAAAAATGATGAAAAACGGCATGCTATAGTATGCCGTCCGATATGGGCTATAGCCCATGGTCATAAATGATGAAAAACGAGGATTTGAAAAAAAGACGAAAATCACTCCGAGACCATGGGCTATAGCCCATCGTCTCGGAGTCATTTTCGTCTTTTTTTCAAATCCTCAAAAATGATGGAAAACGGCATGCTATAGTATGCCGTTCGAGACCATGGGCTATAGCCCATCGTCTCGGAGTGATTTCCGTCTTTTTTTCAAATTCTCAAAAATGATGAAAAACGGCATGCTATAGTATGCCGTCCGATATGGGCTATAGCCCATGGTCATAAATGATGAAAAACGAGGATTTGAAAAAAAGACGAAAATGACTCCGAGACGATGGGCTATAGCCCATGGTCTCGGAGTGATTTTCGTCTTTTTTTCAAATCCTCAAAAATGATGGAAAACGGCATGCTATAGTATGCCGTTCGAGACCATGGGATATAGCCCATCGTCTCGGAGTGATTTTCGTCTTTTTTTTCAAATCCTCGTTTTCGTCTTTTTTTTAAATCCTCAAAAATGATGAAAAACGGCATGCTAAAACTATGAAACATTTCACAGATTCCTTTTCAGGCAAACATGTCCACCGTAAGATGAACCTAAATAGGTTTGAATGGGGTTTCTAGGTGTAAGTATGTAGGACTAGTAGCATGCCAAAGTTTGTGCTATTGCCATTGAGAATGCATTGGGCGTTTAAGTTAAATAACTCAAAAACTACAAAACATTTCAAAGTAAAAAGTTCCAGCATGTGTCTCCACAGTAAGCTGAATTTGAAACAGTGTGAATGCAGTTTCTAGGTGAAAGTGCTTTTTTGACGTGCCAATATCTGCCATTGAGCCCCATTGTAGATTTCTCAAATTTGAAAGCACTATATTTCTAAAACTATGAAACATTTCAAAGATTCCTTTTCAGGCAAACATGTCCACCGTAAGATGAACCTAAGTAGGTTTGAATGGGGTAGTATAATAGGAGTATAATAGGGAGTATAATAAACTGGAAGAAAAGTAACGAGTGTGTGTTCTGGTCCTGTTGATTGAGCAGAGCAGGACCTATAAACCTTGAAGGTTTATAGGTCCTGCTCAGCTCAATCAACAGGACCAGAACACACATGGGCTGGCTGCCAGGATCACATCCACCAATGGGGAGGCTGTCTGTGTCCTGTCATGGTTTCTCCTCTGTATTATCTGATTAACATCCACGATAACACTTAAAAGCACTAAAGACACCTTTGATGCACAGCACCATTCATTCAAATGCTCTGTACATGATCCCAAGGCCCCATTTGAAAAGTGACACCAAGAAGAACAACTTACAACCTAAGAATCACTGAGAGCTCAGTGGCACCCTTGTTAAGATGACGTCCATGTGAGCCAGAGGTTGTGAGTTCAAATCCAGCTGAGTTCCTCCTACTTTCACTCTGCAGCATGTTTTGGAGAATAACATCCAGAAGAGAACTGGAAAGAGATGGAAAGCTGTGGAGATTCTCAGAGAGCATGGTGGCACTCTGTGATAAGCTGCTGTCTATGTGAGCCACAGGTCGTGGGTTCAAGTTCAGCCCATGGCCTCAGACGGCATACTATAGCATGCCATTTTTCATAATTTTTGAGGATTTGAAAAAAAGACAATATGGGCTATAGCCCATGGTCATAAATGATGAAAAACGAGGTTTTGAAAAAAAGACGAAAATGACTCCGAGACGATGGGCTATAGCCCATGGTCTCGGAGTGATTTTTGTCTTTTTTCAAATCCTCAAAAATGATGGAAAACGGCATGCTATAGTATGCCGTTCGAGACCATGGGCTATAGCCCATCGTCGGAGTGATTTCCGTCTTTTTTTCAAATTCTCAAAAATGATGACCATTTATGACCATGGGCTATAGCCCATGGTCATAAATGATGAAAAACGAGGATTTGAAAAAAAGACGAAAATCACTCCGAGACCATGGGCTATAGCCCATGGTCTCGGAGTGATTTTCGTCTTTTTTTCAAATCCTCAAAAATGATGGAAAACGGCATGCCGTTCGAGACCATGGGCTATAGCCCATCGTCTCGGAGTGATTTTCGTCTTTTTTTCAAATCCTCGTTTTCGTCTTTTTTTCTAATCCTCAAAAATGATGAAAAACGGCATGCTAAAACTATGAAACATTTCAAATATTCCTTTTCAGGCAAACATGTCCACCGTAAGATGAACCTAAATAGGTTTGAATGGGGTTTCTAGGTGTAAGTATGTAGGACTAGTAGCATGCCAAAGTTTGTGCTATTGCCATTGAGAATGCATTGGGCGTTTAAGTTAAATAACTCAGAAACTACAAAACATTTCAAAGTAAAAAGTTCCAGCATGTGTCTGCACAGTAAGCTGAATTATACAAAGTGTGAATGGAGTTTCTAGGTGAAAGTCATTTTTTGACGTGCCACTATCTGCCATTGAGCCCCATTATACATTTTTCAAATTTGAAAGCACTATATTTCTAAAACTATGAAACATTTCACAGATTCCTTTTCAGGCAAACATGTCCACCGTAAGATGAACCTAAATAGGTTTGAATGGGGTTTCTAGGTGTAAGTATGTAGGACTAGTAGCATGCCAAAGTTTGTGCTATTGCCATTGAGAATGCATTGGGCGTTTAAGTTAAAAAACTCAGAAACTACAATACATTTCAAAGTAAAAAGTTCCAGAATGTGTCTCCACAGTAAGCTGATTTATACAAAGTGTGAATGGAGTTTCTAGGTGAAAGTGATTTTTTGACATGCTACTATCTTCCATTATACATTTCTCAAATTTGAAAGCACTATATTTCTAAAACTATGAAACATTTCAAAGATTCCTTTTCAGGCAAGCATGTCCACAGTAAGATGAACCTAAATAGGTTTGAATGGGGTTTCTAGGTGTAAGTATGTAGGACTAGTAGCATGCCAAAGTTATACATTTCTCATATTTGGTTTTGGACGTCGTTTGCATGTCGTTTTTCGTGATTTTGGAGGATTTGAAAAAAAGATGAAAATCATGAAAAAACGACATACTATAGTTCATGGTTTCGGACGGCATACTACAGCATGTCGTTTTTCGTGATTTTGGAGGATTTGAAAAAAAGATGAAAATCATGAAAAAACAACATACTATAGTCCATGGTTTCGGACGGCATACTATAGTATATCATATTTTCATGATTTTGCGTGCATTGTGTTAAGGCGTCTTACTGGTATATAGAACTTTCTCAAACTAAATCAGGATAAGACAGACGTTCTCACAATGGCAATGGCAACACAATGAGCAGAAAATAACAAACAAAAGTGAGCAGAGCACTGCAGGGAGTTGAACCCCGTTCTAGTAAACCAGAAGTACCACACCAGTGCCTTAGTTTTTGTTTTGTTGTCATTTACAGGTCCATTCGTTGAAATGGACGTTTAACTACTTGTTATGTATGTGATGTATTGCCATGCTTTTTGTTCTTGCTTAACCCATTCTGGATGGGAACCCCCTTTGTTGTTTTAAGCATTATGTTACACTTTAGCTGTTGAAAAATAGCGGATCTACAAGATCATAGCGCGGCACCGAGTGCCGTAGATCAATTTTATGCTAAAAATCATGAACATCTTTGAATATATATTCTTTCAGAGCGAACATTTTTATTGTGACCCTCACAGTCACCAGATTTCAACCCAATAGTACGGCTACACGTCTATGGGAGATTTTGTAGGCTCTTCACTAGAGCAGTTTTACTTTTAAAGAGAGAGAGAAAGAGAGCGAGATAGGTACCGTAACTGTACACAAACCCAGGATGACAAATACGCCAAAGTTCAGCATCCATTCAACTGCAGTCAAGCCAGAGATATTTTTTGTGTAATGTGAATCATGCTCTGCAGGACGGTTCTGGGGCCTGCCAGCATGGTTGTGTATACGTGTTCTGGGGGGGGGGGGTCTTTTTTTTTAGCTCACCCTGCGAGGGACAGCGAGTGCATTCTCCGGCAGCGGCAGCAGCCACGGCGACGCCGCCAATTGCCGACAACAGCCGTGGCAGTGTTTCCTATGCCGTGGCAGTGTTTCCTCTGCCACCGGCAAAGCCTCCTAATCCACCACAGACCGGCGGATGCCGGCACCTGCCGCTTGCCACCGGCACATGCCGGCACATGCCGGCACCTGCCCCGGCACATGCCGGCACATATGCCGCCACATGCCACCACCCGCCGGCGCCCCGCCGGTGCCTTGCCGGCACCCGCCGGCGCCTTCCGGCACCTGCCGGCACCTGCCGGCGCCTGCCGGCGCCTTCCGGCACCTGCCGGCGCCTGCCGGCACCTGCCGGCACTTGCCGGCGCCATGCCGGCACATGCCGGCACCTGCCGGCACATGCCGGCACCTAACCCTAACCCCCAACCCCCAACCCTAACCCCCAACCCCTAACCCTAACCCCCAACCCCTAACCCTAACCCTAACCCTAACCCTAACCCCCAACCCTAACCCCCCAACCCCTAACCCTAACCCCCAACCCCTAACCCTAACCCCCAACCCCCAACCCCTGTGGGGGCAGGTGCCGGCAGTTGCCGGCAGTTGCCGGCAGGTGCCGGCATGTGCCGGCATGTGCCGGCAGGTGCCGGAAGGTGCCGGAAGGCGCCGGCATGTGCCGGCAGGTGCCGGAAGGTGCCGGAAGGTGCCGGCAGGTGCCGGCATGTGCCGGCAGGTGCCGGAAGGCGCCGGCATGTGCCGGCAGGTGCCGGAAGGCGCCGGCATGTGCCGGCAGGTGCCGGAAGGTGCCGGCAGGTGCCGGCAACTGCTGGCAGTTGCCGGAAGGCGCCGGCAAGTGCCGGCAAGTGCCGGCGGGCGCCGGCAGGTGCCGGCAGTTGCCGGCAGTTGCCGGCAGGTGCCGGCAGGTGCCGGCAGGTGCCGGAAGGTGCCGGAAGGCGCCGGCATGTGCCGGCAGGTGCCGGCATGTGCCGGCAGGTGCCGGAAGGCGCCGGCATGTGCCGGCAGGTGCCGGCAAGTGCCGGCGGGGGCCGGCAGGTGCCGGAAGGCGCCGGCAAGGCGCGGCAAGGCGCCGGCGGGGCGCGGCAAGGCGCCGGCGGGGCGCCGGCGGGTGGTGGCATGTGCCGGCATATGTGCCGGCATGTGCCGGGGCAGGTGCCGGCATGTGCCGGCATGTGCCGGTGGCAAGTGGCAGGTGCCGGCATCCGCCGGTCTGTGGTGGATTAGGAGGCTTTGCCGGTGGCAGAGGAAACACTGCCACGGCATAGGAAACACTGCCACGGCTGTTGTCGGCAATTGGCGGCGTCGCCGTGGCTGCTGCCGCTGCCGGAGAATGCACTCACTGCTTATGGACCCTGCTGCTCATTGGAACCTTACCCCTCTTCACAGCTGCTGATTTACATGGTGGCCAAATAGCTCTGCATGCGGTGGGCTCGATCCAGGGGGCTGTTGTTTTGGAGCCAAGACTCAACTGTAAACTCTAGGCTACTTCTTGGATTATATGGTGGCAAAAACAATTAAAACACCACCTCCCTAAACCATGGACGGGACTCTGAGCCGAGTAGAGACCTTTTCTTTTGTCAATCCTTGGATCCGATATTTCCTCTTCTTCTTCAGCTTCTTGTTCTGGGTAAGTGGACATTGTCTGAGTGGGCTGTGCCTGTTTCTGACTGTGTTTGGGAATTAAAGGGTTAAACAACTGAAACCCACCCTGCTCACAGAAAAAACGACAATAAATACTCGTGAAAAAGGAGGGAGGAAAAAAACAAAGAATAGGTTGATATTCTTATTCCGATAGTCTCCCACCAGACTCCTCACAGCACTGCCTGTTTTAAGATGATTTACAGTAGTAATATTGTGCCACTCATTTGGGCCATACATCAGCGTTGTGGTGTCATGCAGGGGTAGCTCGTCAAACCTGTGAAGTACTACTGAAGCCATTCAACTCCTGTCTAGCCTGCAGGTTTATCAGGGGGGACTGTCATAACAGTTACATAACATTGTAACGTTTCCATACTGAGAAAAGGTTTCACACACACACACACACACACACACACACACCAGCCCATCCACACGGGGAAGGAAAAACTAGAATAGCTGATCTACAAGCTCACAACACATCACAACTCTATGCATTGTGAGCTTGTTGATAAGCTATTTTGGTTTATTGGTCCCTCACAGAATATGGATGGGTTCAAGTAGTTAAAAGCATTTGGTCATACAGTTGGCCCCACATCTCCATGGCTCAGCTCACTAAGCTAGTAGTTCTCATTTCATGTCAAGGACCCCCATAATTATTTATTTAGCCACAGAACCCCATTTGAAAAGAGAAGACCTGTCCAAATGTCCATTTGTCAAAAATAGCAGATCTACAAGCTCACATCTCTTAAACTGTCACTTTGAGCCTGCCCCCAGGGGTCCTTGAAGGAGTTTCCCATATCCCACTTTGAGAACCAGTCCACAAACCATTACCATCACAGACAGTCACATTCAAAGAGAGAGAAGACATACAGTAAAAGTGCAGTAAAAGTATTTAAAGCATTTTTACCAGCTGCTGTGTGAAGCACAGTGGAGCTGGTTTACATTTTATTTATTGCTTTCATTATATATTTTTATAAATAAGATTCCTTAAAATAATTTATAGCTGGAATACTTTTACTCCACACAGCGACCACAACACACGTCCACAGACAAGTTTTCAAAAACTTTGAAAATAGCAGTTTGGAAAAGAGAAGGAAACAAAATAAACTTTGTCACCTTGTGCTTTGTTGGCCATTGTCCCACTTAATTGTATGGTTTTGTTGATTTCCAGTAATAATTTCGGGGAGACAAAGCAAACCATTTCAAAGCCTCTAGCTTCTATGTTTTATCCCTACTAGCACAGAAGAGAATTAGAGTTTAATTTTTCGAGACAATGACTCCTGTCACCACACAAGAACCAGTGCTGCTCTGCAAGAGAGAGAGAATAGACACGCAACAGACATGTGTACAGTGTACATGTTACGACCCCCTGTCTAGGGTAGGGGCAACAGACATGTGTACAGTGTACATGTTACGACCCCCTGTCTAGGGTAGGGGCAACAGACATGTGTACAGTGTACATGTTACGACCCCCTGTCTAGGGTAGGGGCAACAGACATGTGTACAGTGTACATGTTACGACCCCCTGTCTAGGGTAGGGGCAACAGACATGTGTACATGTTACGACCCCCTGTCTAGGGTAGGGGCAACAGACATGTGTACAGTGTACATGTTACGACCCCCTGTCTAGGGTAGGGGCAACAGACATGTGTACAGTGTACATGTTACGACCCCCTGTCTAGGGTAGGGGCAACAGACATGTGTACAGTGTACATGTTACGACCCCCTGTCTAGGGTAGGGGCAACAGACATGTGTACAGTGTACATGTTACGACCCCCTGTCTAGGGTAGGGGCAACAGACATGTGTACAGTGTACATGTTACGACCCCCTGTCTAGGGTAGGGGCAACAGACATGTGTACAGTGTACATGTTACGACCCCCTGTCTAGGGTAGGGGCAACAGACATGTGTACAGTGTACATGTTACGACCCCCTGTCTAGGGTAGGGGCAACAGACATGTGTACAGTGTACATGTTACGACCCCCTGTCTAGGGTAGGGGCAACAGACATGTGTACAGTGTACATGTTACGACCCCCTGTCTAGGGTAGGGGCAACAGACATGTGTACAGTGTACATGTTACGACCCCCTGTCTAGGGTAGGGGCAACAGACATGTGTACAGTGTACATGTTACGACCCCCTGTCTAGGGTAGGGGGAACAGACATGTGTACAGTGTACATGTTACGACCCCCTGTTTAGGGTAGGGGCAACAGACATGTGTACAGTGTACATGTTACGACCCCCTGTCTAGGGTAGACACGCAACAGACATGTGTACAGTGTACATGTTACGACCCCCTGTCTAGGGTAGGGGCAACAGACATGTGTACAGTGTACATGTTACAACCCCCTGTCTAGGGTAGACATGCAACAGACATGTGTACAGTGTACATGTTACGACCCCCTGTCTAGGGTAGGGGGAAAGAACATAATAATGAGGAGACAGCTTTTACAAAAGATGATTTGTTTTATTATCTCTCCTTTTTTCTTTGGACAGAGACAAAAAGTGCATAATGGCTTCAGGGTGTCAGTTTACATAATAGAAAACTGGCTAACTAAGAAATAAAATTACCCCTAACTAGAAGTCCCTAACTGTATGAGAAACAAAAACACAATTACTAAATCTAACTAAGAAAAATACAATAAATTAGATCACAAAACAAAAGGGACTAAACACCCTTACGGGATGCACAAAGGACGGTGTAACATTAAATAGGGAAATATAAACAGGACAGGAATAACAATAGGGAATTGGACAACAAATAACGTAGGAGCTGACTAATTAAAATATAAACAAACACTAAGGGTCACATAAGAACTCAGAACAAACACAAAACAAAGATAACAAAATATACTGTAACTTACTCAGAAGAACCAAAGACAAACCAACTCAAAAACTAACAAAGGCAAACAAAAGAAAAGGGCAGCATGGGTGGAGGACTATAGCGGAATGGCGTATCCGCTGCAAACATAAGCTGTCGTCCTTACAGCAGTCAGGACAAACTGAGCACTTTTATAGACAGCAGGGCCATTACCCAGCTGCTGGGAACCAATGAGGAATAAGGGGCAGGTCCAGGTAGGACCTGTCAATGATTGCAGCCACCTGCTTTCAATCGACCAGTCAAGTCATCAGCACCACACCCATTCTCTACACTCTCCATTCACCTCCATTCATGACCTTAGAGAACACAAAAGGGAAACAATATAACACAGGCCACCAACATTTCCAACTCATCACAATTATCCCCAAATGAACTAAACACAAGAATAACTAGAAAAAGTGCCCTTCTGGGCACAGGTCTCCACCAGGAGGATAGGACTGTGTGAGATGTTTGGCAAAATGTTTAGGAGTAATATAAACATGTTTGCCTTTGATGGCAATTGGATGATTTGAGGCATTTTGTTCCAAAAATGTGTTTTGCAAAAATCAACCTGTTGGTGGCACTATAACAGGCCAATGTGAAAAGGGTGGGATATATTCCTCAGCCTAGTAAGAAAATGTGTGAAAGATTTCACGTAAATTGCATGCTGCGTTCATGATTTGAGGCTTTTGTTCAAAACGGGCCAATCTTGCAAACTTTGAAAGCCAATTATAGCCAATTAGGATGGAATATGAAATATGGGACAGATCCGACTTGAGCACATGACCATAGAGATACTGTGTAACAATTTGTGTGATTTTTGGACAGAATCTGGAGGAGTAATATAAAAAATGTGTTTTACAAAAGTCGGCCTCCTGGTGGCGCTATAAAAGGCAGATGCGGAAAATGCAGGTCAAAGGTTTGTCCTTGGCCTCTAGGGAGTGTGCATGCAACGTTTCACGCAGATCGGTGCAGTTTTAGGTAAAACATGTGAAAAGCTGCCTCATGGTGGCGCTATAACAGGCCGTTCTGGAAAATGCGGGGCAGAGGTTCATTGTTGGCATCCAGGGAGTGTGTGTGCAAAGTTTGGCATCGACCGGGTTAACGGTGCCGGAGATTAGCTGGTAACAGACGGACGGAAGGAAGGAAGGACGGACGGACACACACACGTGCAAAACATACTCTCTCCCCATGCCTTCGGCCTGGTGGAGACAACAATATTAATCATAAGGACAGCGGTCCGTAACAGTACACCACTGGTTGTAACAATGTAGGCCACATTTTTCAAGTATTTGTACTTTTTGTACTCGAGAAGTATTGTAGATTCCAACTTTTCATAAAGTAGACTGAAAGTAGACTGTAGACATACTTTCTGTCAAGAAACTCTGTGCAGGTGATTGTGCTGGAGTTTGGAAGCACTCGTCGTATGTCACTGAACGGCCCTGCGTACCACCTGTTTCGAATTTGCACATAATGCAGGAGGCAGCAGTGCGACCCGTTAACAAAAACGAGTGCTTCCAAACTGCAACACAAAAGAATCACCTGCAGAGGATGTCTTGACAGAAAGTAGCTCATATCTACGGTGGAGTTTTATGAAAAACAAGCTCGGCAGATTGAAAGAGGATAATTCAAGCTTGGACTACAGCTGCAATGTTGGTGAGTTTAACGTCGTTTAAGACAAGCAGATCGCAAACCAAATTGGATGAGTGGGGAGTCAATGGAGGGTATTGCAACTCTAGATTCATCCTAGCCGCAATTTGCAACTCTAGATTTTTTTATAATGGGATGAATCTAGAGTTGCAATACCCTCCATTGACTCCCCACTCATCCATTTGCGTTTGCGATCTGCTTGTCTTAAACAACGTTAAACTCACCAACATTGCAGCTGTAGTCCAAGCTTGAATTATCCTCTTTCAATCTGCCGAGCTTGTTTTTCATAAAAATCCCCCGTAGACAAGTTATGAGCTACTTTCTGTCAAGAAATTCTGTGCAAGTGATTATTTTTCTAAGTGCTGGAGTTTGGAAGCGCTCGTCGCAAGTCACTGAACGGCCCTGCATGCATCTGTTTCGCATTTGCACATAATGCAGGAGGCAGCAGCGTGACCCCTTAAAAAAAACGAGCGCTTCCAAACTCCAACATTTCTTCTTCTTGACAGAAAGTAGCTCATAACATGTCTACGGGGGATTTTTATGAAAAACAAGCTCGGCAGATTGAAAGAGGATAATTCAAGCTTGGACTACAGCTGCAATGTTGGTGAGTTTAACGTTGTTTAAGACAAGCAGATCGCAAACGCAAATGGATGAGTGGGGAGTCAATGGAGGGTATTGCAACTCTAGATTCATCCCATTATAAAAAAATCTAGAGTTGCAAATTGCGACTATGTGAATGGGTGAATGTAATGCACAATCATTGAAAAGCGCTTTGGATATAGACAGTATAGCCATAGAAGCCAGCAGGCCATAGAAGTACTACTTTTTGAAATATTTAAAGGGTCACTTCACATACTGCATTTTCAGCCTATCTTTGTGTAATTGGCTCTCTCTAGTAATCATTACTCGGTATGCGTCTCTGTGGCCGGCTATGGACAGTTCAGAAACCTGCCTACCAATGACATGGAGATTCCATTTCCAAGCTAACAGAAAATACAGCCTTTATATTCCTGGACAGTTAGCATGGAGGACAATGCGGCATTGTTCAGTCAGATAACTCACGTATAGATTTAACCAATATTTATTATAGAATGAGAATACTTGTGCATATAATATTTTATCTTGGCGTTCGGCCCGGCTACATTTTTCTCCCTGCTCGGCACAATTAAACACCATCATTAAACATTAAGAGCAGGGAGATAGATATACAATAACAACCCGGTGCATGGTGCTGGGGTGGCAGTGAAAGCAAACATCACATAACAACCAGGAACCATATGCAGAAGGAAGGCAAGAAGAAGCATGCAGTGCTAGGTGAGCTTAAACACCACGTCCAATATTGGTCAGCTCAGCTGACTGTCACATCAGTGAATGACATGAGGGTCTTGCACACACTGAATACACCCACATAGTAAAGCAGCATATTAACCCCTTGAGTATATGTATGCGCCCTTGAGCACGGCATGAAACCCCTCGAGTATATCTGACTGAACTAACTCCGCAAGCTACGTATCATTTCTTGCATCAATGAAAACTAATTGCTGAGAAGTAAGGGCTGAGAATCACTGGCTTACAGTATATAGTATATATAGTAAGTACGCTAATTTATGTTTAAGAAAGTTTCAAATTCTAATGAACAACTTTCACTTGTAAATTATTTGATATGGAATATCTTTTGACTCAACCACCCCATTATAGTCAGTAGGCAAATACAGAAAAGTGTTTCAGAAATGAATTACTAACATGTTTGGGTACAAGCCGACAACTTATTTGTTTTGGTTAGAAGGTACCCATAGAAGAAGTTTTATGGTGGTTATCATGTTGAATTTCCTTTCTGGTGATTTTTAGAAGCACTTTAAGCTATTATGTTACAGGAAAACGATGCCAAAGTCGCTTATAACAAGCAGAACTGCAGGCTAATTTGCACAGGGAAAAATAATGTTAAATAATGTTTTGCTACTTCCATTGCATTACCACATTAGCAGTACAGATACATTTGCTCAACATTATAGCAGGAAAGGGTAGGTACCCACACAAAAAACATGCAGTAATCCTGGTCTCTAAACTACCTCCCCCAGGTTGGCAGAGGAAGTGTAGCGCCCAAGATTACATTAGATAATTGACACTGGGTGAAGAAAAAAAGGTTGCAAAATCGTGGGATAAAAAAAATATTTTTAGAGATGACAACCAGCTGGCCAGAACACATGGCAAGGGGTTAAAGATTAATACTGGATAGGTTGTCTGCTTGGCCTTCTGACTATTAATTTACTTGGATGATATGTTTCTGCTCGGTGGGATTTACATCAAAACCTCATCTCAGCCAAGCAAAAAATAAAATAGCTTTAATTGTCACGTACAATAAAACAAAAAAATGCTCAGGCTCTATTCTTTCTGAAATGTCTCTCCATCTGGAGACCTCATTAGTAATGGGATGTCAGCAAGCCTTTTGTGTTTAATATTTGATGCGGCAGGATTTTGGGATGACATTTTTGTCTTTTTTTGGTTGCATTTATTCAACGTTTTTCTAGAAAGAGACTGAAACAGATCTAGCCTACTTTTCTCAAATGCCCATCTCAAATGCTCAACCTCAGTACTTGAGTCAAACTATACATACTGAATGGCCTAATTAAATTTAAATGCGTCGCAAACCCCAATGTAAAATCTGCATAAGCAGTGCCACATTGTGAGATTGTACCCTGCATGCTATTTGCATAGACAAACAAAAAAATAGGCCTTAATTGGTAAATGTATGTTTTGTAATAAAGTACTGTATCTGGGAACAACTATAGACAATACACCTTGCTTTTGACTTGACAGGACATGTCAGACAAGTTTGACGGGACTTGTCAGAATCATTACTTGTCTAGTTGGACTAGTCACTGGGGCATCACTTCCTCCCCAGTGACTAGGTCCCGGAAGAGACGCGCTCTGATTGGCCAGTAGTCACTATGAATCCCATAGAGACACACGGGGACTACAAATTTCACGCCCCCAAATGAGACAGCGGCCCCACTTCTGGTCCGTTTCAACTGTGTACTGCAGCTGCCAATGCAATCCCTATGAGAGGCATCATGAAATACCCTAATTTCACTGGTTCATTACTGAGGCTATAGCGATTTTTTTTTGTTCTAATAAAGTGTCCCATATGTTTGATTTGTCCTTTTCAATGTCACATACCTGCCATCTCAATATACATCCTACAATGTACTAAACAAAATACATACATACATCGATGCACCTGGGACGTATCCTCAGTGATGTATCCCAAGGTCATCGGGGTTTCGGGTCTCCCAACATCATACCCCTCACTCAGGTGACCCAGCCGGGGTGATCAAGTCCCAGTAGCTACCCTCGATCAGTCCCATTAGGGAAAAACCAGGGCCACACAATCCGTTCCTCCTGAACTACTCTGCCGGGACTGGGAGGTGCCATTCTGGCGCATGGAAGGACTAGGCTCTGTGGGTTGACTCCTGTCCGGGCCCCTCCTATGTCTCACCAGGTCCACTCCTGCTCTCACCAGGTCAGGCCCTGTGCGTTGCACCAGACTCCCAGCACCAGGCACTTTATTCAGGAATGGTGGATTCTCGAGCCACAACAGTTCCGCAGGATCCACCTTGCCCTTGGTGGTGCCGCAGGCTCTGCTTGAGGCTTGAATGGCCCTCCTAAAGGCCTCACCGTGGGTTTGTTGGACTTCTTCCTCACGGAAGACACAGGCTGGGGCGCCAACCCATACTGCTCCCGGGTGCCGTCTACTTTCCGGCTGCCACCCGTCTCTCCGGTGGTCACCAGACTATTCCTGGTTGTCACGTAGTCTATTCCTATGAGTCACTATAAATAGAATAACTAAACAAAATACATACATGTACATACATGGATGCACCTGGGACGTATCCTCAGTGATGTATCCCAAGGTCATCTGGGTTTCGGGTCTCCCAACATCATACCCCTCACTCAAGTCCAGTCCAGTACTATAATATACTCCATCAGTTTGTGAAAAGTGCTAGCATTGTAAATCTCAAGTCAAAGTGGTCGCACGGTATATACGTCACGGTTGCATCCCTTGAGGTTTTCAATACCCAGATATATTTGTTGTATTTCGTTTTATATGCTATGTATTTGTTGAAAATGATCTAAACAGCATCTTGCAAGACTATTATTAATACTCATCTGGAGAATTCACTAGGTAGTTGAAAATGTCAGGATGTCACTCCTCCATTTAGCTGGGTTATTTTCCCATGCAACTATTCAGCAAAGTTAATTATACAACAAGTTCACAGCGGTAAAACACACCGTCGGAGCTCCGTGGTAGGTATAACATATATAGTAAGCCTGTGACATGTTCAAAATATAGACATGAATAACAAAGTCAGTCGGGATCGGGATGTACTGTATATTGAGAATTCCACTCTTCAAAGTCGGCGCTCGTCCCTTAAAAGCGACAGGTTCTCTGTCTGCCGTCTCCCCTCTGCTCCGTTAACATTACTCATTCAAGTGGTAAATTAAATGTGAAATACATCCTCTATTGAGAAAACAACAATATATGTTGACAAAGACACTTCATACATTTGGAAACATATTTCAATATAGTCTTCAGTTCATTTCATATTATTTTAAAAGTAGGCTAACTACAGTTGAATTTCAATGGACTTCTATGGGCTGGCCTGCTGGACCAGAAGTGGGGACGCTGTCTCATTTGGGGGCGTGCAATTTGTAGTCCCCGTGTGTCTCTATTCAGTATTTAAGTCCGACGTCATTTTGTAGTGCTACGTTACGTCCGGGTCCAAGTGGCACCAGCTCCCGTCCGCATCTCATTGTAAATAGAATATCTAAACGCGTGAATCTTTTTACAATGACGTTATTTTTCAGAAAGGAAGCCATTGAGGGTCAAAATGGGTCTTAATGCTTCCAACTCGAGTAGAATTATTAATGTTTTGTACAAGTTTCCATGACAAAAAAAATATGATGTGGAGACAATAAAGACTATTATTATCATTATTATTGAAGGTGGTAACAGTCCATTTGCTCAGTAAAATATTTCGGGGGCATATTTAGAATGTTTGCAGGCTTGAGTATGTTGAATCTAGTTTGCATTAATGAGGATTTAGTTGACACAATGAAATAAAATGGCGATATTATTCCGTGTGGGGCAGACGGCCTGTCACAGCCAGATTTGGGAGAGCAGCGCAGCTTTGTTGTTGCGAGGAAAGCGGTAAAATGAGACTTTCGTGGTTGTTTTCGTCTCAGATTTAGTCCGACGGAGCGTCACAGTATAACTATATGGGGACACAAAAGCGTATATGGGGACACAAAAGTAGGACCCGGAAGTATCTCACATGCTCGCGCTCACGTCACAGCTAAAATACTGAATAGATATAAACAAATATATATAGATGCCTCATTGGTCGCTGCAGTTCGTTGGAGCCAGAGTGCACGCGCGCACACACACACACACACACACACACACACACACATACCAACAAGGAACACCAAAGAGAAATGACGCAATTTAATCAATTCCTTTCATGCTAAGCTGCTAATTAGCTAGCTCTGGTCCATAGCCTTACTGCTTCTGCAGGGCAGAATCAGAAGCAGTAAGGCTATGGACCAGAGCTACTAATTAGCTAAGCTAACACCTGTAGAAGAATCTCACCTTTTGATGGTAGGATGGATGCTTCTGTTCTGTGTGTGTGTGTGTGTGTGTGTGTGTGTGTGTGTGTGTGTGTGCGCGCGCGCGTGTGCGTGCGTGCGACCTCTGGGGGAGAGAGAGAGAGAGCAGGAATAAAGCAAATTAACTTGTGCGACCCATTACTTATTTAAATGTTATTGGTCTCAGAGCAGAGGATATGTAAAAAAATTGTCTTCATTGTGTTGAGGAAATGCAGAGCCAGATCACTCATAGCATCTCTGAGGATAGTATTCTGGATGAGCAGGACATGTGCAGCATTTTGTACAAAACGCGCCACTCCTGAAATCTTAGCCAATAAGTGTAGAATCTGAGAAATCCAACAGACTCTTGATCACATGACTACAGAGATCATGTGTACCGATTTGCGTGAGATTTGGATGAAATCTGTGCACTAACATGAACAATGCATGTGTTTTACAGAAATCGGCCTCATGGTTGCGCTATGACCGGCAGATGTGGAGGGATGCAGGGAAAATGTTTTTCCATGGCCTCTAGGGAGTGCGCATACATCATTTGTATACAGATCGATGCAGTTATAGGTAAAACAGGTTTCCCTGTTATAGCACCACCGTGAGGCTGATTTGGAAAAAAACAAGTGGCATGTCGTCCTTGGCCTAGTCACCCTGGGCAAGACCTACGCTGTAAAGGCTATCATTTGTTTGGGCGGAAGTTGCGGGATTTTAGCGGAAGTATCGCCCAAGGAAATGACGTTGATGCTTTAAGTGTTGTGATTGGTATCGTATCCGGGGGAAATACATCTGACGGATGTTCCGGACGTTACATCCGCCGATAGCTTCTCTGCCTTATGTTGTGACCATGCAGGCTTTTCTTTTCGCAGATAAGTAAGCCTGGGACCGAGGCTTCGGCCTAGTGGAAATATGCGTGTATAATTTCATGGAAATTGCACACTGTGTTTGTGATTTGTGGCATTTTGTTCGAAACGGACCAATCATGTGAGCTTTGGAAGCCAATCTTAGCCAATCAGGATGGAAAATGGGAAATCTTCAGGATCCAATTTGGTTCCCTTTTGTACAGGGGTACAACTCTTGCCAATTTAAAAACACTGGAAAAATGACCTTGTTCAATTGATAAATTGATTAGGTAGGTTATGCAGGGAGCAATAGCTTCAGCTGCATCAACAAAAAATCTGGCCGGGATGTTGTCATCATCCAATTGCCAGAAGAAATGGCGCCCTTTTCACATTGGCCTATTATAGCTGGGGCTCTCAACGTTTTGGGCTGGGGAGCCCTGGAAATGCTTTGGCCCGAGGGGCACTTTTTCTAGTTTCTATCTCAATCTATTGCGAAAATAAAATCCATTCTCTCAGCTCCATACTGTACCTTGAAAAAGTGATACATTCTCTAATTACATTCCGGATGGACTACTCATACTGCAACTCACTTTACGCAGGGGTTGCTTATTCCCCCCTTTCCCGCGTGCAGCTCTTCCAAATGCCGCTGCCAGACTCCTGACTGGCAATGCAAGCGGGACCACATTATTATTTTCTCTCTTAATGGTCTTGCACCAACATAACATTTTTAATTAATCTCTTCCCGCTAACAAGATCATAGGCTTCTTCAGTGTTCATTTTGACAGCAATTTTTAAGTGGTGCAACCACTTCATTAAGGAGCTTTGTGTGTCCGTGGGTGGGTGGCTGGCTGGGTGGCTGGCTGGGTCTGTCCGAGCACGAAAATAGCGCTCGGTTGGTTTTCACAACCAAGACCAAGTGTCACTGTTGCGCAGCCTAACACACACACGCACGCACGCACGCACGCACGCACGCACGCACGCACGCACGCACGCACGCACGCACGCACACACACACACACACACACACACACACACACACACACACACACACACACATTCACTGTATATATATGATGATTTTGGGTGTGACAGTACAGTACAGTAGAGGGACCCACGATAACTCTGTCATTTCTCAACCGTTTCGGACACGGGGCGGCTCGCCGGAACCGGCCCGGCCCCCTCAGTGCGTTCCTGGGGGTATGGATGTTCCGGGGACCCCCCGGGGACGCCCACACGGAGTTGCACCACTTACTTCTTGGTTGCATGCTGAAAATAGCCTATCTACAACCTCACAACGCGTCGCCAACACCCAATCGCACCCATGCCCCTTGTTTTTACCTATATGTAAACTTTTACCTGCCTTTGTATGTTGGTGTTTTCTATGTTGTTTGAATTTTCTTGTGTTAATGTTGCCTGTTTTTTATGCTGTTTTATTATGACGTACAGAACTTTGGTCAACCATGGTCGTTTACATGATGTCTTCACCTCTGTCTGTCTGTCTGTCTGTCTGTCTGTCTGTCTGTCTGTCCACAGTTAATCTCACAAATACTTGTAGTAGGCCAAGGACACCGTCCCTGAATCTGAATCTGTTTTGTCTTTTCTCCCATATAGGTTTTCTCTCTGTTGATCGTTGCAATCGGGGTGTATGCTAAAGTGGAGAAGGCCACAGGTGCGTAGGAGCCACACTTTCTCCACAGTTCTCACACATATACACACTGAGTGAAAATGCTTGAGAAACTGTGTTATTCTGTATCTGATTGTCACCTGTGTCTACAGAAAGAAAGAACGAAAATGTTCCCCCAAAATGTTCATACATTCGTGAACATCTAAAAGATTCTCTTAGCTTAACATTTCTCATTCATTTTTGGAAGTTGATCTGAGCGACAGGTGTTGAGAAGAAACTTATGAATACTTTGCCGCCACCAAAAGAGCAGCATGACTTATTAGACTAAAGCCAAGCATTAAGAGCTGTCAGGTCTCATGGACTGAAATGCCAGGAAATGTAAATACAAAAAAATAATATTAAGAGGGCACGGTGGCACAGTCGGTAGTGCTGTCGCCGTACAGCTAGAAGGTCCTGGGTTCAATTCCCGCTGGGGATGCTGTGGGCAGGGTTAGTTTTAGGGTAGTTTGCATGCTCTCCCCGTGGCCCCTAGGGTAGGTACCTTCACAAAAAACAAAAACATGCAGTAATGGATGTGGAAAGGAAAGGAACTGGTCGGAATAATGTGTTCCTATACCTCGTGCTACGTCCAACTGGGGAAACTCTCCCCTGTCGGGTGAAAAGAAGCAGCTTGGACTCCTTATGCATAGAAGGAAGCATGAGGTCAGTCCGCTGCCCCCCCAGGTTGGCAGAGGAAGCGTAGCGCCCAGTATTACATTAGATAATTGTCACTGGGTGAAAAAAGTGTTTGCAAAATCGTGGGAAAAAAAATAACAATAATAATAAAATAAAAAAACTCACCCTTTTGAGACTCGTCCCTAACAGCACACAGATGAGGAGCTTGCTATGCAAGAATAATGATTAGTGCTGTAATGTTAACCATCAAAAAGACTTTAAGGAACTCAAGGGCGTAATCATGCAAGTGGTTTTACTGAGCTTTATGATGAAAAATAATAAACTAAAATATCTGCATTATGTATCTAAATTAGGCCTAGGAGTGGTGTTACTACAACAATGCAACAGTCAGTGTGGCTTCCGCATTCTGAGCCCATATGGCTGCATACTGAATGCAATTCGATATACTATAAGCAGTGATGGAACATTTATTATAACTTTATAAGGGGAGAGCGTAGTGACGCGTTCGGTAGGATTTTGGTTTATTTGGGTGCCATCTTACTGCCTACATGTAGGCTAGTAGGATGCTAGGCTACTTTTAATAAATCGATACATATCGTCGGGATATAATATCGATATATCGCGATATACGATATATCGTTACATGCCTACGTTGTCAGTGACGCTGCCTGGTGTGTAGACTGTCACTGCCAGTACACCATCTTTCATCTCTCCTATCTTTGACTTGTCAACTCTTCTACTCTATGGCTCTGGATCGATGGTGGTATTATTATTAATCGCCGTTAGAAAATGTTCGGGTGTTCTGATCTGATAGCCGCCTCCCCTCCCCTCCCCTCACGTCAAAACAATGTCTCAATGTTTGGCTAGGCTACTTGGCTGTCAGTCTGCAGTTCGTAAGTTTGCTTGTCAGTGACGCAGGTGTGTAGACTGTCACTGCCAGTACACCATCTTCCATCTCTCCTATCTTTGACTTGTCACAACTCTTCTACTCTATGGCTCTGGATCGATGGTGGTATTATTATTAATCGCCGTTAGAAAATGTCCGGGTGTTCTGATCTGATAGCCGCCTCCCCTCCCCTCACGTCAAAACAATGTCTCAATGTTTACAACTTGACGAGAAGACATATTCTTATGGAACCAGGGAGAGGGGGAAAAACACCACGAGAGTGACAGTGATCAGTCAAACATGTGTTCTCTCCGTAAATAAATAATCTGTCTGTATGTGATCTGACCATTATTATTTTGATTACACTGTCGTGCTCGTTTGAGGACAGGTAGAGCGCAGAGCATACATGTGTTTGGGAATGTTGCTGAAGGTTATGTTATTTAATATTTTGTCATCTGACACCCAAACCATACAGTGTTTATTTAATTATTTTATACCTACAGTACAATGGTATATGTCTCCACAGTGAGGCTGGAAAATGTAGCCTACTACTATAGCCTATAGCCTACTGGTAGGCAGGAAAATGGCAACCAGAATAACCCGTTCTGAGCAAAACTCCTCCCTACGCTCTGGCCTATAGACATCTGCACTGGGTCTTTGAATGAATGAGTTAACATATGGACAGTATCAATAACTATGAGCATAAATGAATGTAGTGTCAATACAGACAATTGGCCCCATGATGTTCAGGGACAGAAGCCGTTGCCCTAACAATGTCTATACGGGCTCGGCCGAGATCAGTAATCCAAAAGAACAGACAGTAACAGTCAAAACAGGAGTGATAAATCCAAAAGAGCAGACAGTATCAGAGTCAAAACAGGAATTCAAAACAACAGAACAGACAGTGTCATCTTCATTTCTCATTTGCTGGTCAATCTTGGCTGTGGAGCCTGATAGCTATTGACACAAAATACAGCCAAATACAGTGTGAACTGCCATTGTAACTATTTTTTCAGTTTTACATACCATTACTATATGTTCTCTTAGTTTGATCATAATACATAACTGTATGTCAGTCTCCAGGTTTTCCACTGATTTACTACGACATATGGCACATAACTCTGAGGGCTCCAGTTTTGTCTCATCTTTCTAAAGCCACTATTTGGGGTTTTAGGAGTGGGGAAAGGGTGTTCCCCCACTAAAGTTGGTATTTTGGTTACCTATCTAAATCCCTTAAACACCTCCGTTACCCGTTATATTATGCATAGGTGTGGTTTGGGCGTAAACCACATTGAACCAATCACCAGTCTTGGCTTTAAGAGATCCCTTTAATAGATCCCTTACCCGTCGCCCTTAGTGCTGTATTGCTTCATAGCCGCTGCCGCTGCACCCCCCCCCCCCCCCCCCCCCCCCCCCCCCCCCTGCCGTTATTTTTTTTTCTCCACACGCACAGAGCCTTGAACACTCGTCTTTTCATTGAGTCACAACTCGCTCTCATTTTCAAAAATTCTATGTAAACTACGGAATTAGGGCTTTCATTTGGTATATAGATCGTGCGTGTCGTCTCTACGGAACGGTATGAAGTGAAAAGGAAAGTTCGGCAAGTCGGATTAAACCATTTGCTGCGCTGGTGATGAACTGAAGAGCAGGCTGGCACAAATAACTTATTTGACTATGCAATTATACAAACACAATGGACATAAGGAAGTGGCAGGCACTCACTTCAGCTGATTATAGGAAAATAACAAAGAGATGAAATATGAATATTGGAGAGATGAGGCAGCCTGACTAGTCTGTGTCTGGAGTCCTCCATTGAAGCGCGCGGTGGCCGCTCTTTACCAAACTAATTTGGCATGGCTAACGGGTGCTTTTAAATGCCATTATCGCGTTCCCAAATGTCTGTGACCAAAATAGCAATTTAGGGGAAAGCGTGCCAACACGCCCATGACCACACCTCTAGGCGCAAATACCGGTGTCAGCAAAGAAGATAGCGGGTGACGCGGGACGAAAATACCATTAAGGGACAGAGAAAGCTCCTATATTCGTAATGTTCGGTCAGCGGCTGAATTGCGGGCCGCGCTGCGGGTAAAGGATGCGACAAAATTGGAGCCCTCTGAGTGTGTACAAATGTAACCAAGTGGACCTCTAGAGATCCTTTGGTTCCATTTGAACAGTCTTAGAGCTCCAAACCTGTTGTGGTCATTTAGGGCCATATCTTTATGTGTTTCTAGTAATATATTGTCCGCTCATTTCCGCGGCATGAATAGAATTTTGACAAAAATGTCCACCACAAGCCAAGATGGTGATGACCCCTGGCGGTATATGAATTGTGAACCTACTGTAGTAGTCTAAAGCCATATCTCAAGTTACCACTAAAGACATGGCACTAATACCAAAGCTATTTGAGTTGCCTGAAGCAGTTGTTAAAATATTTACCTAGGCCAAATAAACATTTCATAGATGAGTTGTCAGTAACAGGTGTAGTCCTGTCCAGGAGATGTAGAGTAGTGGTCTCAAAGGTGCTACAGACTAGTAATAGTCTGTAGCTATTAGCGCCCCTCAAAAATACAATGAATGAGGGCCATCTGGGAATGGGGAGATTACTCAGGCAAAGAAATAGAGGGAACTGTGAATTTAAGTTTATCTTTTTTAAAAAGCTTTGGACAGGAACATGTTATGATTAGGCACTTGAGTTCTTCAACTCATTTTGATGATTACTATTCCAGCACTAATCATTAAGCTCCTCATCCGTGTGCTGTGTGCTGTAAGATTAGCGACTTAATGTGCCTTTGTAATTCAACAAATGAGAAACTTGTCTTAACTACAGAAAACAGTGCAAAGAGACAATGTGGGTTTCAGAGTTTGGGGGTATAAAGTTGTAATATTGTTCTTCACTAGGCTTATATATGCGTCATGGAGGATTATCAACTCACACAGTGATGATTACTCAACGCAAGTTATACTTTGCTTGCCATGGGATACAAGAAACAAACAGATAATCGCCCATAATTATTTTCTTCAGAGTTTCCCAAGGACTTGTTATTGTAAATTGACAATGGGTTTTATGCCATTTCTATAGCCTACTGTATCCATGATTGAATGGGTTGATACTAGTATAGAGACTATGGAATTCAATTACATGTCTGCTCAAATAAATCAAATATAAATCTATATATATAATTATAATTATTATTATTATATATATATTTATTTATTTTTGCTGTCGCCTAAAGAGAGGCAAAAAAAAGATACTGATCCATACAGGTACAGTAGCCTATATAGAACCATAGAGTACATGGAGGCATAACGTTTTAGTTGTCTGTCCGTCCGTCCGTCCGTCTGTCTGTCTGTCTGACCGTCCGTCTGTCTGACCGTCCGTCCATCTGTCCGTCTGTCTGACCGTCCGTCCATAAAACCATGAAAGTTTTGAGATCACACACACAAGATCGAGTCTCTCTAGTTAAGCGAAGTGTTCAGACACTGACTTGTGAGTCTAAAACCTGCATGAGGAATACTAGAATAGACAACTGTAGAATACAGAGTAAACTAAAGAGTAAAGACATTTTATAGGAGTGCAACAGTTAATTGAAATTAGGATTAAATAGGGCTTAAGTGGTTAATCGAGTCACTGACTGACACACACACACACATGTGCGAGTCACTGACTGGCACGCGCGCACACACACACACACACACACACACACACACACACACACACACACACACACACACACACACACACACACACACACACACACACACACACACACACACACACACACACACACACACACACACACACACACACACACACACACACACACACACACAGGTCACACGGTGCAAGGACTACATTACTACATTACACTATCCGTTGGCTAATACTGGCACAGTGGCTGCACACTCACAGTATGATGTAGATTAATGTGCTCTGTCCCTGCGAAGAAATACACTTGTAAATTAAAAAAAAGGTAGAATTAAGGTGGTCTGGTTGGTAGGAATGTTAATGCTCCACAGAGGCAGATATAATAAATGCATCATTAGCAGGCGGAGGTCTGACAGGTCATGCTCATGGAAATAATGTTGCCATGTGCTGAGCGAGATGCTGCATTATATTCCATAATGAGTGAAGTAACTTAAGGAGCCACATTAATTTTACATTACTACAGATACTGTGTGTTATGGAGTGGCCAACCTGCAGTATGTGACATTAACAATCCACTGGTATTGTGTACAATTAACACCGTTGTTTATACTAAAAGAACACAAGAGACCAGATACTGTTGAACCTTTTCACTGCATTTCACAGTGGTCTTTAATTCAGAAATATAACGGCTTACAGTATAAACTTACCCAACAACAAACCCAAACAAATGTTGTAGAATTGCTTTATACAGTGGCATATCTAAATGTTTTTTTTTTGTGGCTTTCACCTTTATTTTATATTTTTTATGGAGGGACAGACAGTAGGCCGACAGGAAATGGGGAGAGAGAAGACATGCAGTAAAGGCCGTCGGGATCGGGAGTCGAACCCGCGGCACACTGCCAGACTGGATTACCAGCCAAGGTGCCTGGACCACTGAGCCATAGCCCAGGCCTACAGTGGCATATCTACAATAAGACGAGGACAGGCGGCCGCATGTCCAAATCCATTTCTGCCTGGCCAAAATCCATACACTGAGAAAAGAGAGAGGACAAACACCAGACCTGAGAACTATTATTGGGCAGCTGATTGGCCGTTGCGTGTAGAGCGCGGCCCTCAATCACCCATTGGAATGCAAATGCATGCCTTTCAGCCTTTGCAGCGTACTTGTCTGGCAGGCATATTGTGCGCGGGGGACGACGACGACGACGACAACACATCTTGCCTGCCCAACATGTATAATTCCTGGAAATGCCTCTGGCTTTATATTGTTGAATCATTCATTTTACAAGTGAAGTGGACTACCGGTACTTGTCAGGAGATAGAAAGAAAAAAAAAGAACCTGTGTTCCAATTATTTAATCACACAAGCTCTTGTCAATAGGCAAAAAAAACACAGACAAAAACAATCAAAAATAGCAGCTCTGCTAGCTTGTAGATCTGGTATTTTTGTACTACTTTTTTATGACATTGTAGTATGACAAAACTAGGGTAGTAGTTGAAATATGGAGATACCCAACAACAATATATACACGTACTACGCACGTACATGCGCACGCACGCACGCATGCACAAACGTACATAAATAGTGTAATATTGTGTGTACTTTATTACTTCCAGACACCGTACGGGACACCTTCCTGATCGACCCGGCTGTCATCCTCATCGTGGTGGGCGTGGTCATGTTCTTCATCACCTTCTGTGGCTGTATTGGAGCTCTGAGGGAGAACATCCACCTGCTGAAGACAGTAACAGACACACTACTCACACACACACACCACACACACACACACACACACACACACACACACACACACAAAGGCAGTAACAGACACACTACTCACACACACACACACACACACACACACACACACACACACACACACACGAAGACAGTAACAGACACACTACTCACACACACATACATGAAGACAGTAACACACACACACACACACACACACACACACACACACACACACACACACACACACACACACACACACACACACACACACACACACACACACACACACACACACACACACACACACACACACACACAGGCATGCAAGTATACATTATACAACTAGTATACATTATACAACAACATATATAAGAATTACCAAATGTAAAAAAGACAATGTATTTTAACAAATAATAACAAATAAGCAAAGAGTAATAAACAACGAGGATCAAAGGATAATATTAAAAAAGCACATGAAATCAATGTCCTGTTTGAGACCAGGAGGGGTGAGGGCATCCAGGGAATGAATCAAGAAAGTTTCCCTCTGGTTCAATTTCCTGAGGCTCATCACCACCTCCTGTGAAGGGCTTGACGTGTTCTGATTGTGTTCCGGCTTGGATCGATGGAACTAATGTAGTATACTTTATGTTCCTATTTATCTGTTGAAAAAGAGGCTGATAAACAGCCAAAAGACACATATACAACCAACTAGGCTGGGTGCTGGATCAAAACAAAGTGACAGTATAAGAGTAAAATGTATAGTTTACTATAACTTTACCTCATCTGTAACGTTTCGCGCCAACTAGGCTCTTCCTCAGACTATTTATCTGTGTCACAATGTAAACAGACATTGTTTTAACTTTTTTATATTAATGTTATACTATCATTAACATCTTAGTGCTTTGCCAATTATTTTGGGACCCGCTTGCAATATCCTCACGGCCCACCATTGGGCCCTTGCCACAGGTTGAGAATCACTGCATGGGCTATCATATGGACGAAATCAAATAGCATGATAATTTTGACCAAATACGCACCATATTGATATTGTGATGATATGTCATTTTCCAAAGTGAAAGTAAAATACAAGACAACATATTATACCATATCACGATGTTACACTATCCACAATTCCAAATGAGGTCTAGTAATTTCGATACTTATTGATATAATATTAATATTGCCCAGCTCTACTGACACATCCCTCATCAAAGGGTACGTGTGGGTGCATGCGTGCGTGCGTGCGTGCGTGCGTGCGTGCGTGTGCGTGCGTACGCGTACCATACTGTATCTTCCCTAGTTTTCCTTCAGTCTGATGTTGGTATTCCTGGTCCTGCTCACCATAGCTATCCTGGGCTTCTTCTACTCGGATCAGGTATTGTTAGTGCACGTGTGTGAGAGTGTGTGAGAGTGTGCGAGTGTGTGTGTAGACTGCAGACTTGAAGATTTGCATACCAAATCGCTCCCCTTTGAAGGAAGTTATAGCAGCATTAGTACGTTGTGAGAAATAAAGCTATTTCTCATACGTCTGAAGTCCCTGTCTGAATGAAGCATGTGTTTGTCAGCAGCTGTTGCGATGATGTGGATTGTGCAGCTCTTTGCTGAGATTATGTTTGTTTCGTTTGTCTGGGATGCACCTCTGAAGTCTGAGAACGAGCTTTGTTGTTCATCTATGTCTTATCAAAGGCAGATGACAAAACACAAACACGATGGCAAACAATTCTACCCCTTTGTCAGAAGTATAATGGACCTCTTCACATGTTGACAACAGAAACATGTACTGCCTGTCATGTTTTATACGACAGGAAATAAACTTCGACCCACAATGTTCCCCACAAAGTAACATCCTCAATGATTCAACTCCAAGAGTCCACAGTGTACAGCAACACAAGTTCACTTGCAATGCCTGTATAATCAGGTGGAAACCTTGTATTCAATTCAATCTTTATTGCAGACTCAGGGGAATCCATATCACAGTACAAGTATGTCCGCTTACTTTTCAGCAAATGGAAAACAAGGACTATCCAATGGACCAATACATGTAGTTATTATTTAGTCACAATATCTTGTTAATTCATTTTATTGGTTCATTGGTTTTTAATTTATAAAGCACACAGACACACTTAACTGCGTTCAACCTGATGTCCCTTTAATGGGCATGTTAATATAGGCAAACATTTTAATTTGTGCTCAAACGTTTTCAAAAATTGCATGACACTGTCATACGACAAAGTATTAGAGTATTCATTTACGGGGAAAAACACAAGTTGAAATACAATGTTTCTGCTTGACAGCAATGATATCCTTCGTCAGTGCTCAATATAGAGCGTCGCAGTCCCGCCCTCTTTCATGACGACGCCAGGCCCAGGAAATGATTCCCAATGCATTTTGCCCATAGACATTTCAAAAAGTATTTATTTAAAGACGGTTACGCCGCAGACAAAGCCAACTCGAGTCGTGACAACTCATGGACCAAACAAATAATTACAAAGAAGAAAAACAACAAAAAAAGTGTTGCCGTTGTTTTTCTTCTTTCTAATTATTTGTTCGGCCCAAAAAATTGTGTTTGTTGTCATGATTTGTCAAGACTCGAGTTGGCTTTGTCCGCGGCGTAAACGTCTTTAAATAAATACTTTCTGAAATGTCTAACGGAGAATCATTTCCTGGGCCCTGGAATGGGGCGGGACTGTGACGCTCTATAGGGTTGTGTGTGTGTGTGTGTGTGTGTGTGTGTGTAATTATGAGTTAATATGAGTAAAGAGTAGGCCTACCCATCAGGCACCGGTGTATAGTAGCAATAAATACAGCTACAGATACAGTATATAAACATATAGTTTCAGTATAGTTTCTATACTGCATTTATAGTGCATATAGGCCTAGTACTTGCGTGCAGGACCCCACCTTTACCTTCTACAGTCCCTCGCCCCGGCAGAACCCAGCGGCTGAGCCCAGCCCCACAGTACTGTACGATCCTTACCGTAGCATCAGTCACACTGGTGATAAGGTGATCCTCCCCTCTCTCTTTCTATCTCCCTCCTGTATGTCAGCACGTCTGCCTGCTGCTAAACAGGGCCGATTAAACAGCCTTCCCTCCCAGCATCCTGAACCACTACTAAATCATTCAAACGCTTTGGAGCTTCAAAGTGGAACCAAATGTTCAGTTTCAACACGTCTCTTTCAAGGAGACGCTCGCTGCTAATTACACAGCAAGGTGCGACGGCACGGCAGACGCTGAGGTGGAGAGAGATGGCTGGGACTCGAGGCACTGAAGTGAAGGGCCACAACTATCTAGTCCTGAAACATCATAATCATGACAGTCATGACGTAACTGAAGCCAGTTTTACTACATTTACAGTGAAAAGGTGTTGATAAACATTCAGATTTCAAATATAAAGTACTCACCAGTCACCACGTGTGCCACGGGTGTTAGAAAATTGCTGGTACAGCGATTAGCATTACTGCATTCCGCGTTTTAATAAAAAGGCATTTTTATCCGAGCGCCCCGCCAATTCTTCTCGGAAAACTCAGTTGCACACCGCCTATTAGTTTGTATTGGCAGTGCGGTCAGTACTGTGCCTATATGGAACACACCCATGCAGTGTTTCAAAGTGCAACACTCCTCCCGACCGATAGGGGCGCGTAGTTCAAAGCCTATGGCAAAAAAACAGCTCGGATAAAAATCCCTTTTATTAAATAACGTGGAATGCAGCAATGCTAATCACTGTACCGGAAAACACCCGTGGCCCACGTGGTGAGTAGGCCTACTATACTATTTGAAATCTGAATGTTTATGTACACGTTTTCACTGCAAATGTAAAAAGTTAAGCCATGACGCTCGTGAAGTACGAGCGTCATGTGAACCATGGCTAGCAACTATCAATCATTATTCTGTTCATTACTTTTCCGAATAATCGAATATATGGAAAGCGTGTAAAAGAAAACATTTTGTAAATAGATAAAGAGATATGTTAATGAATCGATTAATACGTTTTATTTTATGTCATCATGCAATTTTAATATTTTATACTTTGAGCTTGTAGATCGGCAAATCTAATAAGCCTTCGTAAATCTACACTATTTAGGCGATTTGGGGAATTTCTTTGGAAACTTTTCACCGACAATGACATACCCAAAACAGGGATACATTATTAATTGATTATTTCATTAAATTATCGCTATATTTTAGTTGTTTCATCGATTAACTGGAGACATCAGGTAGTGAGATGGAGAGACATAGTGAGATGGAGAAACATGCCAACAGGTAGTGAGATGGAGAGAGACTGTGGGGAGTGCAGTATAATACTGGAACCCACCTTTCCTACAAGCCCTCATATGTGTTGCTATGACAATCCATATCAGAGTCACTACAAAGTAAAGAAGACAGTCTACATACAATTCCGCCTACTGTAGGTATGTGTTCAAATGACTATATCTCATATTGACATTCAGATATTGACATTCATTCTTTTCTAGAATGTAGAGGCATGTCCTGGCTTCCAGTATGCCAAGTTTTGAACCTCTCAGAGCTTCCATTGTGAATCTACATGACTTTAAGTGCCTCAACCCCCAGACGAACAGGCTTTAATTTTAATTTGGGGTGTATAACTTTATATATCAATTTCACCACTTTTGCAGTAAAATATTTTTACACAAGAATCCATTTCATGTATGGGAGGCCTTAGAGATGAGGAAAAACTATGTTGTGTTTGGTTCTACCTCCGGTAGCGGTATCTCAAAAACTAAAGCACTTATTGCCCATTTGTCACAGGACTAACTATAATTAACCAAATGTAACCAAATGTCTGTCTGAATGTCTGAATGTGTGTCTGTGTGTCAGAAACACTTCCGTAGCTCCTCACTGGCTGCACCAATCACTCCCACTTTTCACACAGGCATTGACCATAATAATATGGAGGTCTTAACGAAGCCCTTTTTTCGATTTGACACATTAATGATTAATTAATGCATTAGTGCATTAAAATTACCCATCCACTTACATGGGAAAATGCGAAAACTCACATCAAGTATTTTTCTCTCAGAAACCGTCGGAGCTACAATCACAACACTTTGAGGGGAGGTTCATAATAATTATAAAAATTAATGTAATGAATAATTACATCAGTCGGCCTCATGGTGGCGCCCACTTTACATTTCGCCTATAACTCTTGAACCATAGGTCGGAAAATCAAAATGTCACTTTCCCTGGAATCCTTGGGTCATGACGCAGCACATATACGCCCACGCCACACCCATTTGCCTCAGGATCGATTTTCCGCCATTTCGAATTTTCTTCCAAACACACTTTTTGCTCTTCCACCTACAGCTTTTGTGCAAATCTCACAAAAATCGGTACACATGATCTCTGGACCTATCCGATGAAAACGCCACAGCCAGAATTTTCATAGTCCGTATCGTTCGGCTGTAATCGGCGTCATTTCATTCACATGTCGTGGGTGGTTTAATCAACGGAGATCCCAAAGTAATGCGGAAATTTCAAACGTTTGTTGCAAAAACATGCTTTTGGGGAGATAAAGCATGCACTCCGGCGAAAACAGCTAATCTACAACCTCACAACATCACAGGTTGCAAAAGCCATGAGTTCTCTCAAGCCAGAGCTCAGAATTGGGCACATTTTGGACGCAAATGCACCTACAACTTAATCTGTGCGACTCACAAAATACATTTGGGAGTATCTGTGCGACTGGCCATAGTTTCTGTGGTGCATGTCAAACTGGGGACTTCAGGGGGTCTGTGGGCTAATAAGTGTAAATGTTGCGGTCCTTGCCTGCATGAACATATTTCCCTACCATGAATTTATACGAATACTTTCATGTTATAGTGCTGTTTTTATTCATTAAAAAAACACACATATATATTATACAAGTTAAAATGAACGGCAATTAAAGATATTTATGGGGGGGGGGCAATATCTCACAACGGGTAAGGACTAGTCATAGTAATTGAATATGTATTTTTATTTGTAGCTACAATTTGCAGTATTTATTGTGCGCTATTGTTTTCAATGTCAATTGTAACATTGAATCTGAGAGGCAGCACAAGACCACAAAACTATATCTCAGGTTCCCAAAGATTAAATAAATAAATAAATAAATCACTACCATATCAGGGTCAACGGCCTAAAGCATACCAAACGGAAACGGAATTGAAAAGGTTTGATAATCACTAGAGGAAAGGCCATGGGGTCATCCTCTGGGCTTCATGATAATCACTAGAGGAAAGGCCATGGGGTCATCCTCTGGGCTTCATGAAGTTCACAGAAGATATTCCATGGCAATCCAAATGACATAACCCTAACATGGCCCTCCCTAGAGAGCCCCGCTGCTAGCAAGGCTAAAAATATAGCATTGTTAAATATGAATATGAAACTGGAAGCCAGATGAGCCCTCTACACTACCGTTAGCAATCCTAGTTTTTTATACGTGATTAAGTTGGAATTTATGGAAAATGGACAGATTCATGTCAAGTCTTCACATTTAAAGGACGACTTCACCCATTTTCAATCTTCAATCATCTTCATATAATTAACCCTCACAAATGCTCATCATAATTATGGTATCATTTTTCTCAACGCAGTCTCTCGGAGGAGGGCTGTGGACAATGAATATGAAATATGTAAATATTGAATGCATACAAAAGAGTACAAATTAAACGGAAATACCCCTTTTTCAAATAGCCAGAGTTTAAATAGCACTCACGTGGTTAATGTATGTTTTGTAATAATAATCAAAATAGTAACTAAAAATTTCAAATAATTGTAGTGGAGTAAAAGCACAATATTCCTGAAATGTAGTGGAGTAGAAGTAAATAATTGGAATATAATTGGAAATCCAGTGAAGTAAAAGTACCTCAAAATGTAAGTATTTGAGTAAATGTATTTTTTTTCTCCCTCTTTTTTTTTCTAAATTGTTATCCCACGATTTTGCAACTCATTTTTTCACCCAGTGTCAATTATCCAATGTACTCCTGGGCGCTACACTTCCTCTGCCAACCTGGGGGGGGGGGGCATGAGGAGTCCAAGCTGCTTCTTTTCACCTGACAGGGGAGAGTTTCCCCGGCCGGACGTAGCGCGTGGAAGGAACACGTTATTCCGACCTGTTCCTTTCCCCTCCATCAGGCACCCCGGCTGGCCAGGGGGAGGTAGTTTAGAGACCAGGATTACTGCCTGTTTTTGTGAGGGTACCTACCCTAGGGGACACGGGGATAACATGCAAACTCCACACAGAAAGGCCCTTTCACCAACCCCGCCTTGGGTATGGACACTGATGACGTGTAGGAGAGAACACGCCCCCAGCAGCTGTAAGGCAACAGCACTACCGACTGTGTCACCGTGCCCCTCAATTAAGTAAAATAATGTACTTAAGTTACTTTCCGCCACTGGATACAAGGTTTCCACCCGACAGTGGCGTTACGTGGGAGGCTGGTCTCAGTACAGGGCCGAACCATTATGAATGTTTTAAAAGAACATATTATTACAGCCATCATAACCCATTAAGGGCCTCGCTGATTCTCACAGTAATGCACATGCAGTTACGCAAACATGGACAAACTATGTGTGTGCACAGCTGAGCTGTTGTGGCTAATGGCTTACATCTGGGACACCTGTAAGCTGTTTCAATCAATCAGTCCCAAGTTTGTTTTGCCGTTTTCAGCGTCCTCTGGTGAACAAATCCCGTGGACAGACTAACATTCATCATCACGATGTTGCTGTCTGATGGAAACCTCAAAACTGCTACTTTTCAGAAATCAAATTAAAGAAAATGCAGCAAAGACCCCATGGCAGACACTGGCCTTGGAACGCCTCGGCATCCTCCAGGAGGAAGTTGCAAATTTTGCTCGGGAAAAGGAAGACTGGAAATGAATGTGAATCAGCAGCATTTTATATGAGGCCTTAAATAGGTGGAAAGCTTAGCAATATTCTCTTGAAATTTTGGACCTACTCTTTATCAGGGGTAGAACAAAATGTGACATTGTTTTTTTTTTGAGCGGCGCTTCTATGCACAGCTTTGTCTGTATGTCTGTCATAGCACGAAACGTCCGTTTGAGCACGGAATGCCCTGTGGGCCTAAAAATTATAAAAGGCACCGTAAGAAGTGAGCGGTGGCTTTGGAGTCAAGTAGTTGTTGACTTACTACAATGTTCGACCTCTGGGTGTAATGGGGAATCAAACGTAAAAAAGGAATATAACTATATATACATACCTACTGTATAAACTAAACCCACAATTAAAGACTCTGTTGTCTACTCTGCTTTCAGAATAATGTAGCTCTGTTTTTTTGTTTTGCTATGAATTAAGTGAGTTTTGAGTGGTTTGCTTACTTGCAATGTTTCCATCTCCATCCACTTGTAGGTTTTACACACTATGATTCATTCATCCTCAATAGTGTCCTGGGCTGAATGATGCTCTAACTCTCCATTATTCTCTCTTTTCTCTCTCTCCAAGTAGAACACATCATCTGCCAAATGCCTAAATAAAATAAATAAATAAAATAAATAAAGAACTTGTCCTTAATACGAAGTAAGCACTTCACCATGCCAGCCTGCCTCCAATATTGCCATGGAACACTGTCTTGTACCCATCAATTAGCAGCTTATTGTCAATTTTCTGAGCAATGTGGTGGGAACAGACTGACAGGGCCAAATTGTTGTAAGCTTCTGATTGAGGCTTATTCAATAAGAATGGCACATAAATAGCATGTACTTACGCATACTGCATTTAGGCTGTATAGAATACAATAACAATATTTGTCATTCCTGATGCTTTGGACCATTAGGCCTACCTGAGAATCTTAGATTCCATACGAATATGAAGTGGCTGGGTAAAAACATGCATGGCATCAAATTAGTCCTTTGCTAAATCCCACCCCAAAAAGTGATTGTCCAATGCCAATCCAAATAGTTTAGCAACTGTTGCTATGCAGGTCAAGCTTTCGCCACATCATAGCTGTCAATGTTATTTTGCATGGCTGTGTTGTTGAGAGGCGCTAGCCCCTCCTATATACAGGTTTAATGTTTGTTTTTCCTTAGACAAACATTAAAAACGCCGTTGACAATGGACAGAGTTTAATGTTTGTTTTGTCACTAACACAAACATTAAATGCCATTAACAATGAACAGTGTATTGTTTGTTTTGTCCATGCATGTTTGTTTTGTCCTCGATGTTGTAAGACGATAAGAGCGCCCCTCACTTCACACGGGTGTGATTTTTGAACACATACACAGCTTAACATCGAGAAAGTTACACGACTGACCCACCCAGGTGAATCTGGCAATAATAGTAATGACCGTAATCTTCAACATGAAAACTCTGTCGGGTGGTCGTTAAAAGTTGATTTCTCCCTCTGTCATTTCCTCATATTTCTAGTTTATTTAAATAATGTCATGCACATTGTCCAGTGGCAGTGCATTGCCTACTGCAGGCCTGGTTGACTAGATTTAGAAGACATTTTGAAGGTTTTGCTACCGAAATGATCAATTATTTTATATGGAGAAATCCCGTCATTTAACATGCATCTCATTAGGTGATAAGGACAGCTTGTCCTGTCTCCTCGCTGTTAACGTGCCTATTGCAAAAGGACGGGTTGGGGACGGACTTAGCGAATGGCTAATTCCCTTTAATGTCTCCGCCAGGTCGAAAGGCATGGTCGAGACTATGTTTTGCGTCCGTCCATATGTCTGTCGTTCTATAGTCATTCGGAACGGGTCATTAAAGATGGAGTGTCGTGATTTTTGTACTTTTTCTGTTTTGCATGCATCTATGGAGTTAACATTACTCTAATAGACCCCCAGGTGTGGTTATAATATTCAAATATGTCTTCCCTGTGTATTTTTGGTTTCTTCCTGAAAGCTGAAAGCCTTTGAGTCAAAAGGCCCAATCGAAATAACACCATTTTAGTGTCATCATAACCCTAACCCCTCCAATACAACAACAGCTGTGGGCGAGGCTTAAGTTCAGGTGGGTGGTGCTAAGGTGAACACCAGGCATACTTAATGAACCGGTGGGTGTGGCCACATAAAAACATAATGTTTAACACTTTCTGTACACTTTCCCCCCCCCATGTTTTAGGGGGGGGGGGGGGGGACCACGGCACTCCATCTTTAAGTTTTTGTTTGTTTGTTTGTTTGTTTTTTGTGAGTCACTTCATGGATCAATTTCATGACTTTTGCAGTAAAAGTAAAACTTAGGACAATCCATTTCATGAAAGGGACATCCTAAAGATATGAAATAACTATGTCCCGTTTTTGAGGGTTTGTTCCTGCTCTATAACCTTATCCTCTTAAAAGACAAGAATAGAAAAGCGCTGGGGGGTGAGCGGTCCGCGGAAAGCAAAAGAGATGGCGAGCGTTCCAGTTACACTCATGATACAGTATGACACCTCATATAAAATGTACAGTATATGTCAAGTCGCTGTCTCTGTCCCGTCTCTCCCTTTAGACTCGTGATGCTTTGGGCAAGTTTGTGAAGAACGCCATTGTGCACTACAGAGACGACCTGGACCTGCAGAACCTGTTGGATTACATCCAGAAAGAGGTGCTTGTGTGGTTCATCTGGAGACAGGCTGTCTGTAGCCAGGGCCAGGCTATCTGTAGCCAGGGCCAGGCTGTCTGTAGCCAGGGCCAGGCTAGTAGCCAGGGCCAGGCTATCTGGAGCCAGGGCCAGGCTGTCTGTAGCCAGGGTCAGGCTGTCTGTAGCCAGGGCCAGGCTGTCTGTAGCCAGGGCCAGGCTATCTGCAGCCAGGGCCAGGCTATCTGTAGCCAGGGCCAGGCTATCTGTAGCCAGGGCCAGGCTGTCTGTAGCCAGGGCCAGGCTGTCTGTAGCCAGGGCCAGGCTATCTGTAGCCAGGGCCAGGCTGTCTGGTTAGTCTGGAGCCAGTGCCAGGCATTTAGACCTGGAAACCTACATGGTTATCTGTGTCATACACACCCCGTCCCAGCAGCACCAATCAACTATCATCACTGTTGTTGTTGTTGTTGATGGGCAAATACCTTGTATCTCCATATTTCAACCTGTCAAAAGCAATGAATTCCCTATTTCGTCGTACAACAGAGTCATGCAAAAGTATAGTGAAAATTTAGCCAATAATAAAAAGTTCACAACGTGCCACGGTCAAGTCCTTTTTTATATGTACCAGTGAAAAGTATTAACAAGAGCACATACCAGTAACTATAGGGCATTTGATTTATTATTCACCAGGATGCTTCTAGGCTTAAAATGTATGGGATCTGGATCTGGAATGATGGAAGCAGAAAATGGTCACCACTGCCCCATATTGCAGTATATTTAATAACTACATTAGATTCATTGGAACAAATGAACAAGGTTTCTGCCTGACTGACGCAGAACCCTTTTATTTCAACTCAATCCATTTATAATTTGTTCGCCAAACCACCACCATTGCGGTGGCAGATAACATAATGACAACGAATCTTAACGTAATAGAACTAATCGTCTAGAGACACTCAATTCCAGTAGTTTGCTCACCAGTCAGCAGCCATAGCTTATGCAGCATTAATAAAAACATCACCCAGGCAGTCCAGGCACGTGCAGAGAGCGTTAGAGAGGGCACTTTTGGCCCAAAATAGCTAAAATAGCAGATCTACAAGCTCACAACGTGTTGCTCTGCGACGCGCTGAGAGCTTGTAGATCAGCTATTTGCGGGGTGCAACCCTGCACTCTACAGTGTCCACTGGAGATGCGGTGTACGACATGGATTTTGAAACAAATTAGTTCAATGCAAAATGCTGCATTCAAGTTCAGGAGACTTCGGGGAAAAAAACAATTCTCCTGAATGCTGCCTTCCGGTATGGCATGGAAAGGAGAGGAGGGCATTTGCATTTCTTTCACCATAGTAAATGCTGCATTCGTGGTCTGACTGGCTGGAGAGGGCAGTTGTTTTACAGACGGGTAAAGGGCAGGGGCTGAGGCCCCCTTTGACATCTATGTGTGCACGTCCCAGAGGCAGTCCATCGCATAAGTAAGGACCATACATTGATTGTATTTTCTTTAAGGCACAGCTAATATATCACAATTAAGAAACGAGTTGTGGTCCAGCATCGCCATATGTTCTAGCCTGGAGTCACCTAGACTCTAGCGCCCTCCAGATAAGATAAGATAAGATAAGATAATACCTTTATTGATCCTGCTGTGGAGATTCAGGCACCAGAGACAGTACGGTAGTTTAAACATATGAAAGAGCAAGGAGACTGGGTAGCAGTGTGCACCATGTGGACACGACACGGCAGAAACCTCCATGCTCGTCTCTGGCAGCTTGTCTATAAAAGATGCATTTTAGCTGTTAAATATGCAATAGATTTAGATCTCCATCCACATATACACATCTACTAAAATCTTGTTTTAGTAATGTCAATATTCGGTACGAATCCATAGAAGTTATTGATGTCTGTTTGAAGTCTGACTCTGTTTGAAGTCCGATTGAAACAGACTTGGCACTGCTTTTTCCTTGATGAAAATGTTAGTGTGAACAAAGCCTAATACTGTATGTTATCACATTATTAGGCTATATGGTTACTTTATTTATAACTTGTACTGTCTGGCAACATTTAATGTATAGCGTAATGTTTTAGCGGACTTATTATTATTATATTTTGATTGTAAAACAGACCTATACACAGACTGCCTTTTCCTGGGTAAAGTAAGGTGCTGTCTATGGTGCTGAAACATTGCGACTCGTTTGCTTGCTGCTGAGGTGGTGTGTGGGGGCATTAAAGGAGCACTTCGCCCATTTTCATCCTTATCTTCATATAATTGGTGTTCTTCACTAATGCTCATTATATGATGACCCAATTCCTACTCACTGTGTCTCATAGGAGGGCTATGGAGAGTTCAGAAACCTAGCAGAAAGCCTATAGCAGTGATATCAATGGAGATTCCAAGCTAATAGGAACTACAGCCTTTCTCTCCATGGAAAGTTGGCATGCTGAAATGGAAGCCAGTATTGTTGTTGCATTAATTCACACAAATGTTTCAAATACATATTTGAAATCTTGTTTGAAATTTCCAAACCTGCCAACTGATGACTGGTAAGCAGGTTCACACACACACACACACACACACACACACACACACACACACACACACACACACACACACACACACACACACACACACACACACACACACACACACACACACACACACACACACACACACACACACACACACACACACACACACACACACACACACACACACACACACACACACACACACACACACACACACACACACACACACACACACACACACACACACACACACACACACACACACACACACACACACACACACACACACACACACACACACACACACACACACACACAAATCTTATAACCAGCATTATAGTCGAGGGGCCACAGGCCCAAAAGCTCAAGGAATATAGTTTAACCTGTGATGTCATGCCATACTTTTTATTTTTTTACTTTATTTACTACCGTATGTAACATAGGTTACATAGTAACCTATGTGACTATGTCCTAACCTATGTGACTAACTGACTATGTTTAGAGTACCAGTAGGGGCAAGAATGGCGCTGTTGTGCCAGAAACAGAGAGAGTGTTGCACTGTTGCCTGCTAATTACAGAGAGAGAGAGAGAGAGAGAGAGAGAGAGAGAGAGAGAGAGAGAGAGAGAGAGAGAGAGAGAGACAGACAGGGGGAAGTTGCACCACTCAGTTCACACAGGTGTGATTTCTTTCCTATTAATTTGGTCATTAAGGTCCACAGAATGAGAGGCCTGCTCTGCTGTAAACATTGCGAAAAAAGGTTATGGCATTTTTTGTATACCACACCATAGACAACCTAAGGCAACATTTTCCAAATGTCATTATGCTTTAAGTAGCATGTGACATGTCAAACTAGGGGGTTTTCATGAGTTCTGAATCCATTCCAAGCATTAGTTTTGCACGGAAAACACTCCTTGGCCTAAATTCGGCCATAGCCACTTGCCCAAATGTGCCCAAATGTGCTGACCTCATTACATTTGTGTACTTTTTCACTTTTTTTCGCGTTGTTTCCGGCAGAGCAGGCCTCTTATTCGGTGGACCTAAATGACCAAATTAATAGAAAAAACACACACAAAAAGTACGGCATGACATCACAGGTGCTCTCAGATTGTGGGTGACTGGCTCCCCGGGTATTAGTGAGGACCAATTATATGAAGATAGGTTGAAAATGGGGAAGGGGTCCTTTAAACACTTGCCAAAAATAGCAGATCTACAAACTCACAATGCATGTAGATCTGCTATATTTCTGCCAAAGACATTTGGTGTAGACGGCCAAAGTGCTCCAACTCCAGTTACAACTCGGGTCCGTTTTACTAAGACTAGAGGGTTAAGTGGTTAGGGTCCTAGCCCCAGGCCCTACAAAGGCTTTTAATCCGGTTCTGCCTGTGGCCATACAGCCACATCACATCACAAGTCACTGAGCTCATCATGTCCCACGTTTAGTGTACACTAAAAGCACCAGGAAACCACGGCCCTTAATGGCCCC
>NC_136810.1:14801386-14970886 GCF_951216825.1 Electrona antarctica | reverse complement strand
ATTTTCTTTAAGGCACAGCTATTAATATATCACAATTAAGAAACGAGTTGTGGTCCAGCATCGCCATTATGTTCTAGCCTGGAGTCACCTAGACTCTAGCGCCCTCCAGATAAGATAAGATAAGATAATACCTTTATTGATCCTGCTGTGGAGATTCAGGCACCAGAGACAGTACGGTAGTTTAAACATATGAAAGAGCAAGGAGACTGGGTAGCAGTGTGCACCATGTGGACACGACACGGCAGAAACCTCCATGCTCGTCTCTGGCAGCTTGTCTATAAAAGATGCATTTTAGCTGTTAAATATGCAATAGATTTAGATCTCCATCCACATATACACATCTACTAAAATCTTGTTTTAGTAATGTCAATATTCGGTACGAATCCATAGAAGTTATTGATGTCTGTTTGAAGTCTGACTCTGTTTGAAGTCCGATTGAAACAGACTTGGCACTGCTTTTTCCTTGATTAGTGTGAACAAAGCCTAATACTGTATGTTATCACATTAGGCTATATGGTTACTTTATTTATAACTTGTACTGTCTGGCAACATTTAATGTATAGCGTAATGTTTTAGCGGACTTATAGCGGTTATTATTATTATATTTTGATTGTAAAACAGACCTATACACAGACTGCCTTTTCCTGGGTAAAATAAGGTGCTGTCTATGGTGCTGAAACATTGCGACTCGTTAGCTTGCTGCTGAGGTGGTGTGTGGGGGCATTAAAGGAGCACTTCGCCCATTTTCATCCTTATCTTCATATAATTGGTGTTCTTCACTAATGCTCATTATATGATGACCCAATTCCTACTCACTGTGTCTCATAGGAGGGCTATGGAGAGTTCAGAAACCTAGCAGAAAGCCTATAGCAGTGATATCAATGGAGATTCCAAGCTAATAGGAACTACAGCCTTTCTCTCCATGGAAAGTTGGCATGCTGAAATGGAAGCCAGTATTGTTGTTGCATTAATTCACACAAATGTTTCAAATACATATTTGAAATCTTGTTTGAAATTTCCAAACCTGCCAACTGATGACTGGTAAGCAGGTTCACACACACACACACACACACACACACACACACACACACACACACACACACACACACACACACACACACACACACACACACACACACACACACACACACACACACACACACACACACACACACACACACACACACACACACACACACACACACACACACACACACACACACACACACACACAAATCTTATAACCAGCATTATAGTCGAGGGGCCACAGGCCCAAAAGCTCAAGGAATATAGTTTAACCTGTGATGTCATGCCATACTTTTTATTTTTTTACTTTATTTACTACCGTATGTAACATAGGTTACATAGTAACCTATGTGACTATGTCCTAACCTATGTGACTAACTGACTATGTTTAGAGTACCAGTAGGGGCAAGAATGGCGCTGTTGTGCCAGAAACAGAGAGAGTGTTGCACTGTTGCCTGCTAATTACAGAGAGAGAGAGAGAGAGAGAGAGAGAGAGAGAGAGAGAGAGAGAGAGAGAGAGAGAGAGAGAGAGAGAGAGAGAGAGAGAGAGAGAGAGAGAGAGAGAGAGAGAGAGACAGACAGGGGGAAGTTGCACCACTCAGTTCACACAGGTGTGATTTCTTTCCTATTAATTTGGTCATTAAGGTCCACAGAATGAGAGGCCTGCTCTGCTGTAAACATTGCGAAAAAAGGTTATGGCATTTTTTGTATACCACACCATAGACAACCTAAGGCAACATTTTCCAAATGTCATTATGCTTTAAGTAGCATGTGACATGTCAAACTAGGGGGTTTTCATGAGTTCTGAATCCATTCCAAGCATTAGTTTTGCACGGAAAACACTCCTTGGCCTAAATTCGGCCATAGCCACTTGCCCAAATGTGCCCAAATGTGCTGACCTCATTACATTTGTGTACTTTTTCACTTTTTTTCGCGTTGTTTCCGGCAGAGCAGGCCTCTTATTCGGTGGACCTAAATGACCAAATTAATAGAAAAAACACACAAAAAAAGTACGGCATGACATCACAGGTGCTCTCAGATTTTGGGTGACTGGCTCCCCGGGTATTAGTGAGGACCAATTATATGAAGATAGGTTGAAAATGGGGAAGGGGTCCTTTAAACACTTGCCAAAAATAGCAGATCTACAAACTCACAATGCATGTAGATCTGCTATATTTCTGCCAAAGACATTTGGTGTAGATGGCCAAAGTGCTCCAACTCCAGTTACAACTCGGGTCCGTTTTACTAAGACTAGAGGGTTAAGTGGTTAGGGTCCTAGCCCCAGGCCCTACAAAGGCTTTTAATCCGGTTCTGCCTGTGGCCATACAGCCACATCACATCACAAGTCACTGAGCTCATCATGTCCCACGTTTAGTGTACACTAAAAGCACCAGGAAACCACGGCCCTTAATGGCCCCAGATCAGGTGGCGTGACTTAATATACTTTGTCGCACACCGTACCGAAAATAGGCCGATCTACAAGCGCAAATCGGGGCGCTCATGAGAGTGCTGTATGCATTAAGCCTAATATGTGAGGGGGCTTTTCCACATAGTGGGCCAGAGTAACGTGCATTTTACTGTGTGCTCTGCGGTTTCTCTTCATGCTCCATCTGCAGATATTGGCACGCTCCTGATAACAGAATTCCCCCCGGGTAGGCCCAGACTGGTAGATTGTACAGCTAAGTGCAAGAGCATGTCTCTAAATATCTCTCTCTCTCTCTCTCTCTCTCTCTCTCTCTCTCTTCCCCCCCCCCCCCCCCCCCCCTCCTTCTCTTCTCTCTCACAGTTCAAGTGTTGTGGATGGAACAACTACACAGACTGGTCGTGGAACCTGTATTTTAACTGTTCACAGTTAAACCCAAGCTCAGAGCGCTGTGCTGTACCGTACTCCTGCTGTACTCCCATACCTGGAGAGGTGGGTTGTTGTGCTGTGCTGGAAGAAGTATACTAGCAATAGCATATAGCATTCTGGTAGGCAGCTTTCTGAACTGTCCACAGGCACAGACCTGCGTAGACAAAAGATGATGCCATCTTATAATGAGTATTAAAGAGGAGCTATTATATGATGATAGGTTGTGGGTGAATTGGCCCTATTATATTATTATTATTATTGGCCCTTATGAACTCATTTATTGCGGCTAGCTGTTAGCATAAACCCCAGTTCCAGGTGCCACCATACGCGTTCACTTTAAATGCCGGAGTTTGCCCGCCCCCCACACACACACTCGAGTATCATTGGAACAAGCACACTGTTTACCTTTCGTCAGAAGCATTTACATGGCGGCAGCGTTGCGGTACAAAGGCACACCGAAATTTGTATGGCAGAAGATCCACCAAGGACAGCTCTCCTGGATTCCGACTGATGGACGTTTGAAAATCACCTCCTTTCAACTGCTTTACACAGTGATTATATTTTCAATCCCATAGCTTGAACGGTGGGGCGTTGCCATAGCAACCGGACCAATGTTAAAAGCCGCCGTGGGACTCAACCATACATTGGGGTCCGTATATATATATACGGACCTGGGATATGACGTCCCCTAGCGTCGGGGTCCGTATATATACGGACCTGGGATATGACGTCCCCTAGCGCCGGGGTCCGTATATATACTGTATACGGACATGGGAAAGAAATAATAATATAGTACAGTACTTGAGTAAATGTACTCGGTTGCTTTCTGCCACTATAGCTTTTGGCAGTAGAACCTCCCAGCATACTGTACAACAGTGATGCTCAATAATACACCCACACAACACCCGGTGGATTTGCTCATAAGCACTTGGATTTGAAAGCAGGACTCCACACAACTATCACTCAAGCAAAGGGAAATCCCCCTTGACCAAATGAGATATGAGGCTTCTGGCGTGCATGTCTATACGCTAGTCTGTTACACAAAGATAACCATTAAAATGATAGTGAGCTGTGGCTATAATGAAGCCACACGGTGTACATGGAAATGCATGAATGCACAAACATGACTACTCATTGCGTGGGCAATGTGTATGCAACACACACACACACACACGCACGCACGCACGCACGCACGCACACGCACGCACGCACGCACGCACGCACGCACGCACGGGCACACACACACACACAGGTTAGTGTGAAGACAGGAAACTAAAGCCTACATGTAGATCAACAACAGCAGTATTGATTAAACGTCATGTTAGACAGGCAACAGATCACAGCAACCTTTTGCTACATGTGTGCAAAAATCAATTATTTAGATGAAAGGGTGCTGCAGTGCACCCTGCTGTCCATGTGTGGCAACTGCATGCATGGCATGCCAGTATCTGCACGATCAGATATCCATGATTGAACAATGACTGTTATCTCATTTGATTTCATCTAGCCGTACATACTGCAGCATTGTGGATAGGGCTGCAATAGTTAACAGTATCGACTTAATCAAGAATTACAATAATATCATTATAATTTAATACAATTTAAATAGACTTATGGGAGGACCGGGCCAGCGGTCGGGCGGACAGACTTCTGATGTGATTCTGAAGCAGCCATTAACAAACCACACGTCACTACGACAACATACAGTAAACGAACAAATGCCCATATTATGGGCATATACTGATGACTGAGGATTCTCCATAAATGGGCATAGAAGAGACAAGGACTGACAGATACAGATATCTCCTAATGTGGGCAATGTGCATATCAGCAGCATGCCCATATATGGGTATGGGTATATACTGATGGCACCGTGGACATCCATAAATGGGCATACAGAGACAAGGACTGACGGATACATCTCCATATATGGCATATGCCCATATACGGATATCTCCATATATGGGCACAAAAGGGACACATACAGAGGGGTACAACAGGTACCCTGAAAAAGGCCCCGACACTATGACTCAGACATCATTTTAGTTGGATCACCAGTGTAGATGTGAGGGTGGCCTGAACTAACCTGACTCCGCCAGATGGGGCAGCAGAGAGTACACTGGGTTCCCCCTCCTGCTCCCATCTGGGAACTCTCAGGCAGACTTGATGCCCGGCCACAAAACGGCCTGGCCAATCAGCAGCAGCTAGAGGCGGGATAGCTGCTGCTGAACCCAGTGTACTCTCTGCTGCCCCATCTGGCGGAGTCAGGTTAGGCCTGAACCTCTAGTAGCTAAGATAAGCCATTTCAGACATCGTCGTCATATGGCAGCCAAGTCTATGGACTTTTAATGTCGCCCCTCACTTCACACATGTTTTCCTTGACTCATTTGCACGCCAAAGTATAAAATAAGTCTAAGTGGTTGAGTTGTGTAGACTATTAAAAGAAAATCACTTTGAACCCGTGTGAACTGAGAGGCGCTCTTATCATCTAATTGCTTCATTGTTAATGGGAATTTAATCTTTGTGTAGGACCGGAATGGCCAATTTGCTCGTCTACATATGACGAAGATTCTCCATTCGCTGTCAATGGGAAATTAATGTTTGTGTAGGACAAAAATAGCCGCTTTGCTCAGACACACATGACGTACATTTTCCATTCATTGTCAATGGCATTTAATGTTTGTGTATTAGGACAAAAATCTACACTATAGCTGAATATGTGAGGGACTAGCGCCCCTCAAAAAAAAGAAGCAAAACACACACTTACAGTATCAATAATGCAATGATCCTAAAGAGTAATGGACAGAAAATACCAGCAGCTGTATTGTGAAAGCAAACAGACTGGAGTTGGACAGCATCCCTCCCCTCTCCCATCCAGCTCCTCTCTGGAGTTGGACAGCATCCCTCTCCCATCCAGCTCCTCTCTGTAGCGTATTAAAATAAAAACAGCATCCTGGAACACTCACTCTTGGCAGAATTAGTGCACAATAGTTAGTGTCTGTAGGACGGGCCAAATTACACGGAAGGCTTTTAAAACACAGCCTGTAAAAGTGTCCTGAGAATACTCTTTCAAGTGTTGCAGTTTATGTGGTCAATAAAAGTGAACTAGTGTATAAACTAGGGTGCAGCTCCTTGAATGCTGTTTTTTTATTTATTTATTATGTAATGATGGCCCCTCTACCCGTCTCTCCCCTCCTGTCTGCCATATACACACACACAGGTGGTAATAAACACCATGTGTGGCTTCGGCGTCCAGACCCAGAAGTACGTGGAAGCCACCAAAACAATCTACCCGATGGGATGTGGAGACCGAGCCGTGGGATGGATGGAGTCTCATCTGCTGCTGGTGGGGGCTCTCGCTCTGGGGGTCAACTTGCCCATGGTAACCATGAACCCTTCACACCTTCTGTGGCTCCATACTCGCACACTAATGGGGCACAGCGGTGGCGGCCATATTCTGGGTTCCATCGATCCAGACCCCATTCATTTCTCCCATAGAGATTTCAACAAATATACATTATTTTAAGCCTGGAATCAAGCCATACAGGATCCTGGTGAATAATGACCAGAAACCCTTGATTCTGTGAGGGAAAAAGGGTATTTATTAAATAATAGTGTTTTATGGTCATGATTCACCAGGATCCTGGATGGCTTGATTCTAGGCTGATTCTAGGCTTAAAATATTTTTTATAAATACTTTTTGAAATCTCTATGGGAAAAATGAATGGGTCTGAATCGTTGGAAGCAGAAAATGGCCGCCACTGCTATGTCCTATTGGACAGTAACCCCATTTTTTTTGGGGGGGGGGGGGGGGGGGGGGGGGACAGAGCAACTTTCAACTTGCATTAGTTGAGTGACATTTGACCAAGAGTAGCCCTTTTTATACTTCCTATAGTTAGTTGTCCACCCCCGCAGACGGTAACCTTGAACAGCTCCTCACAAGCTTCACACCAATTATCTGGTAACCCTAGCAAGGTCAACTTGGCCCTGAATTACCACGGGGGTTACCTCCCCACAAAAGGGTTAGAGTTACTGTGCATTGCCTGCAGGAAATCTGCTCTCTCACAACCACACTGCATGGGTCGATACAGCTATCAGCGAGGAATCTCACCACTCCCCTGTCAACATATCGACAGGCTCTCTCTAACCCCACCAGGACACCTGACAGCGTTTTTGTGTCAGAACAAGACAATCGCTAGGATCTTTATATCAATCAGACCTCGCCTCGAGCAACCATCAAACAAGCCTTCCAAAAACAAACATCAAACGGAGTTCGGACAACTCCCCGGCAACAACACGGCTCTCTCTGATGAAGCTCCACCTTCAACTCTTGCACCCTGGCCCGTGATGCGTTGCGTTTCTCACCACATCTCACCTCACTGCTTCAAATAAACCCTGCGCAGGCCAGGCCGTTCAACAACCCACGCACGCAGAGCTAAGGGGACAGGAATAACCCGGCACACTTGATTTAGGTAGATGGAAAATGTCAACTGCACATCTCATTAACCACAGACATGCTGTGATGCATTTGTGAACTTGTAGATTGGATATTTATTTTGCAACAAAAGTAAATATGGCATATCAGACCGTACCATTAGAGAGAAAGGGCATGTTTAAATACATGAACCCTAACATCCCTGTTCTGGGGAACATTTGGCAAAGCTAGGTGAAAATTTGGGGAAAATATCCAATCGACAAGCTTACAACGCCTTGCAATGTGATGCAATGCGACGCACTGTGAGCTTGTATATCGGCTATTTTCGGCACTCATGGCTCTAAGTATCCACCAATCGCGAAGCAGTCGTTTCTACACTAGACCGGGCAGCGCACCTCCCGTCCCTCTGCCTCCCCGCTCTCCTGCCCAGTCCACACACACACACACACACACACACACACACACACACACACACACACACGTGAACTCCAAAGTTCACGTGTAGAAGTTTTCGTGCATTTTGATCAAAGATCCTGGGAGCAGATACATTTTAACTGTTTTTCATATAATTCAAAATGGCGGGTGATCTAAAGGTCAGAGGTCAAAAGTCAGAACACGAAAGTTGTTCGGCATGAGGAGACACATATGTGTATCAAAGTGTCATTGCCGACGGTCAAACGGTTCATGAGATATGCGCTATAGCGCCACCATTTGGCCAATCGCCATGGGCTTCGCATAGTCACCGTTTGGCATGGCCCTCTACCAGATTACCGCGTTTCGCGAAAACCGACTGCACGGTTCAGCCAGAACAGCTATTTTTGGCGGAAGAAGGAGGAGGAGAAGAAGAAGAAGGAGAAGAAAAATAAACACAAAAGCAATAAGTGACCAAAGTCACTTCGTGACTTCTTGGTCCCTTAAATATTGTGACAGAAACATCGCTCCTGTAGCTATTAAGATGACGCAATGTTATCTCTTGATTCAAACAGAGAACACATGTCATCCCTCAGCTACAACACAAGCTCTGAAGGACCTTGACAACAGTGTGTGTATGTACAGTACAGTACAGAGTGTGAAAGGAGACATTATGATGTTTTAGTAATATTGTTCCTGCTGTTCTATATACTGCCAACATGGTGGGGAAATCACAGCTTGGGGCTTTAACCTTTGCTTTAACATGTCAGATGGCAACATGTTGTGAACTTGTAGATCCCCTCCTACAGTAGTAGATCCCCCCTGGGGGTCCCCGGACCTCTCGTACAGTAGTAGACCCCCCTGGGGGTCCCCGGACCTCTCGTACAGTAGTAGGGGTCCCCGGACCTCTCGTACAGTAGTAGACCCCCCTTGGGGGTCCCCGGACCTCTCGTACAGTAGTAGACCCCACTGGGGGTCCCCGGACCTCTCGTACAGTAGTAGACCCCCCTGGGGGTCCCCGGACGTACAGTACCTCTCGTACAGTAGTAGACCCCCCTGGGGGTCCCCGGACCTCTCGTACAGTACAGTAGTAGGGGTCCCCGGACCTCACGTTGAGAACAACTGTTACCATGTAAATGTGTCCTTGTGTCCTCCAGATCGCAGGCATCGTGCTCTCCCAGATCCTGATCTCTCAGATCCAAGGTGAGATTAATTCCACCTTGTTGTAAGGAGCGAGAGTGAGAGAGCGAGAGTGAGAGAGCGTGGGATGGAGGGGGAGATCTGCACAAACCCAGCTGGCATCTGCATCTGCAAGGACATCTTCACTGCCGTCGGGTGGAAACCTTGTATGTCCAAAGCTGTTAGCTTTTTTATTATTATTTTAAAAACATTTTAAAATTGTGAAAATACTGTTATTGTTTTCACTACTTTTGTGTAGGGTAGGGTGTTAATTTACAAAGAAAATATGGAGTTATGATTTTTCCGCCCGGCGGCAACAATTTATTTATTTACCGCTGTGGAGCCGGCAACTCACACCCATATCTGGCATTCTTTGTTGTGCTCTCGCCTGTAGGCAAAGCGAGTGTGGTCCACTGCTTCACCGCGCAAATCTGTGAAGTGAAGTAAAAAGGCTTCCATTCAAAGTAAAAAGTGTAATATTTATTGGATTGAAACATGCTTTTTGTACTAGGTATTTGATACAAGGACTTTATCTCTGAAATGTTTTTATTTATATAATCTGTCATTGTGCAACCCTTCCACATAACTGTAAGGGGCGGGCAGCGGGCAGAATACCCTTCCACATAACTTTAAGGGGCGGCGGGCAGCGGGCAGAATTAAAACATACCCGCTAGCTTAAACGTCCTGATGTATCACAGTGAAATATGAGTATAGCCAATGGTGCTTATTCATACAGACATAACATTAGCATCAGCACAGAAACAAAGACCTCACATAAAGCATAAACACGTGTCATCATTCCGTACTATCTTCTTTATGACTTATTTTCCAATTCAAATGAGATCCGTGGCCTTGGGAGACTGTGCAGCGTCACGGTTGAGTCACGTTGTGCAATATAAAGTGTTCCAGTGTTGTCACAGTGGTTCTGGGTTCCTATACTCAGATTGTCTCTGCCTCACACAGATTTAAAATGCTTCCACCATTCGTACAGAGCAACAGAAGCTCTGAAAATGCGAAGAAACCTACTGTACAGTACAGTTGGGTGCCACTGATATTGTCCCTTATCATTTGACCCATTTAGGCCGGACCTCAAAATTGTATTTTAAGGTTTAAAAGACAGTAATGACAAATGGATGACAGCATCCGTTCTGCACCTTCAAGACGTGTAGTTAACCACCGCTTTGTGGCAAAGCGATGATTTCTGTAAATCAAAAGCGTGTATACAACTTGCTGCTTAGCAGAAAGGAAAACTGAAAAGTATGTCTTTTGAGATTTAAAACATATTTTCGAGGACGGAAATGACAAATGGATGACAGCTTCGGTTCACCAGCTTTCTTTCAAGAGGCGTATAGTTACAGACAATTGCGTAATAGTTGTCTGGCTTGGAGAGATTATACTCCAAAAATCAAACACTATACAGTATATATTGTACTGGGGACGGTGAGTGGGAGGGCGATCACTGCATGCGTGTGGTTAGTCTAGGCATGGAGAACATGGGCTTTCTGGATCAGACGGTCAGTCAGTGGGGAGCTACACTTCTGAGCGTCACGCTCCACCAGGAGGCATCTGGAGGAACACAGTAAAACACAGAGGAGGGACAATATGTGTGAAGACGTGTGGGCAGAAAGCCTGATTTATACTTAGTTGGCACTCCAGTGGGTGGGTGACTACAGTCAGCATAAATCAGACGTGATGTGATCAATAATTAAAAGGTACTGTCGATACTGCACAGCCCGGAAAATGTATCATATTAAGTCTATTTATATTAATTTATAAATAAATAAATACAAAATATATAACGTGTTGTTTACTGCTTGTGTTATGTCATGTAAAAATGATACCAACATGCAAGGTTCGTCAACCACCGAATTGACATTATACAGCAGCTTGTAAAGACGAACTAACACTGTATTGAATGAAGTTTGAAAAGACAGCACAAATACTGTAGAATCTTAACAGAAAAAGGCAAGAACAGCTTATTTTCTGGGCGTTTACCTAGCCAGCTTCTGGTGGTGGCTCTTGTCTGACTTCATGGCTGCATGAATAAGTAATTGATTGAAGACATCCCTCTGCAAAACACAGAAGCGCAGCGGAGGCATTTGCAAAAACACTCAAAGTCCCGTCAACATGCAAGGCAGATCATGCTCTGGCCTTTTTTGACTGTATGTACATACACTGTATGTACACACTGTGGCACCTATGGGAATTGTTTCCTGAACACACAATGCACAAGGTTGAAAGTTCCTTTAACATCCAACACAGACATCCATAATTCATCTCTCGGTATATTCCCACGCGTGTCGGGGAGGGGGGGAGGGTGCTGATTAGTATGCAGTGTATTCTTCACTTCTGGCCACTGTCCGAGCCCAAGTGTCCTACTTTCACAACGGGGCCGGTCGGTGGGTTTCGTGAGATCACAGAATTAGCTCACTGTAACAAATCTCTAGGGCTTAGTGGGTGTGTAATTGCGGGGCTTACTGGAGCAGACTTTGCTTTGGTTTATTTTCATTTCACTACCAAAGAGCGGGGAAAAAAAACACAGTCGATGTAGGGATCTCACCTGGGCGTCGCTGCCCCCTATATGGGCTATGCGGTATCGGACGGGGTGGAGCAGCTCCACAGCGAGGCTGTAGTTTCCTTCATGGTATTCCACCAGGGCCTGGCACATGGGCAGACCCAGGGCCCCCGCAAGCTGGTGCTGATAGTTGTCCCCAGGCTCTCTGCGAAGTATAGTACAAAAGGAAAAACGATGAAGAAGATTGTTTTTCCTGGCATGCAAAACCAGCACACATACATGAAAGTCGAGCGGCGGCAGCCATAACGGAATGGGTAGAGAGAGACACAGACCGCCTGGGAAGCATACGGTTCAGTCAAATTGTCATGTCAAACTTTTTTAAATAGTGAAAACAGCAGATGAAAACGCCACGCCACACTGCCACTGTGAGCTTGAAGATCTGCTATTTTCACTACTTGCATGACTTTTGTATGATGAAGTAGGGTGAAGACAAGTTGACATATGGAGATAGGAAAGGAAAGGACAAACTATGAAGATTGTTTTTCTGGCACAACTACATAAAAGTAAGGCGGCAGCCATAGCGGAATGGGTAAGAGAGAGACTGGCTTGGTGTAAGGTTCAGTCAAAATGTCATACTCAGCACTGGCCTAATCAGAGTCTGGATTCATTTGAAGATAGTGAGTGAGGGGGAGTTAAGAATTCAGAATATCAACACAACACACTGGTATGGAAAAAATCTCAACAGAAAAGAAGGCAGAGGAGAAGACAGTGAATTCAGCTGGGGACGGGGCTGTCGGGGCATCAAGGTCACGGTGGCCTCAGGGATATAATCTTCGAGGGGCAGAAGGCCGAACTGAGGGGTCACGACAGCCATGACCTTCACGACCTGGCCTCCATGAAATTCTTGCCCCGTGTATAAGACTCACAGACAAACTCTACTACTGCATGCATGATTTATCAACTACCATACAGCATTCACACAGCACTTCACCAGGAATATCCTGGTCGTGCAGCCTTCATTATTTAATTCATAGCCAGACAGCCGGACGTCATGCGCATGCCACCATGAGCTGTGCTTGGTTTGGTTCATGTTTAAGAGCATATAGTGTACATACAGACCCTGTTAGAGACACAAAAACTGGACTTTCTGAATTAATTATGCACTTTTCACCCAGTTTCATTTAGAGCAGTGGTTTTCCAACCAGTGGCCCGGGGACCAGCAGTGGGCCTTGGGGGGGTTCCAGGTGGTCCCCAGCTAATTGATGGAGAGTTGCTAACCAAATGGACCCTTATAGATCTTTAACTCTTTTTTGAGTGGCGCAACCACTCCAAGGAACAGCAATGTCCCTATGGGACTATGTGACTATGTCCCAATGTTTAGAGTACCAGTAGGGGCAAAAGTGGCGCTGTTGTGCCAGAGAGAGATAGAGATAGTGTTGCACTGTTGCTAATGAGAGAGAGAGAGAGAGAGAGAGAGAGAGAGAGGGGAGTTGCACCACACGGGTGTGATAAAATTCTAATTTTTTATCCCACGATTTTGTAACCCATTTTTTCACCCAGTGTCAATTATCTAATGTAATCATGGGCGCTACACATCTTCTGCCAACCTGGGGGGCAGCGGGCTGACCTCATGCTTCCTTCTATGCATGAGGAGTCCAAGCTGCTTCTTTTCACCTGTCAGGGGAGAGTTGAGAGCGTAAAATGAAACGGGACCAAATGGACCAGGGAGGGTCCATTTGGTTTCATGTTACATCTGCACTACTTAATTTACAAGAAGTCTACAGGTTTTATGTTGCAGGCAGCAGGCTAGTTTGTTGTTAGCCAACTATAGCCAAGCTTAACTCTGCATTGACTGTCGGTCGGAGATATTAAATAATTGAATGACCGTGTGGTTGTTTGACACTGACAGACTGATGGAGCAGCAGCAGCCAGCAGGTAGTAAACAGGTCGCCCATCTACTGGGCACACACTCAAACACCAACTTTATACACTTGATGCACATACAAGATTGAGCCGGTAGGCGTGACTGCCTTGCATGCCTATACTGTTAATTCTCCTATGGTATCTCCTGGAGTCTCCTGACGAAGATCCGGAAGGGTCGAAACGTTGATTCTCATCCCTTAATAAACTGATTGGGAGAATAACAGACATTGTGCGGGCATCCTACCTTCTTCATTTATCCTATGGTACCAACACCAATACAGCATGGAATTGTGGACAAAATCACCAAACGACAACAAAATATTCGTTGGATCTGAGAGGCTAAATCTCATCAAATGTTGTTCCTTGGCTCAAATTCCCAATAAATAATGGGCCTTGATATGAAAAGGGTTGAAAACCACTGATTTAGAGTACCGGTAAACAGCGAATCAGAAAGGTATGTGTACGGAACAAGGTAATGGGGTTGCTTATATGTTGCTTGACCTAGTTGTGGATTTAGGCTCATGTCCTGTTCTCATATCCTACCGAAATGACAATTATTATGAAAAGTTGCTGGGGGCACGCTAGGTGCTGGGGGCACCCTAGGTGCTTGAATAATTCAAGCAGACAGCTCTTCAGGAGGGTTATCGATCCAAAGATTCTAAAGGTTAATAATAATAGCTCATGGAATGAGGGTGTGGATGACAACTAAAGGAATGATCTAAGATTCACGACGAGACCTAATTGTTTTAAAACATTGCAGACAGTGCGGATGCATGTTTCAGAAAGTAACATGTAAGACTGGTTATAATGACTCTTGAATTATAATGTAGTAGGAGTTATGTCACCAGTACACACTTTCTTTTTCTCTCTCCATGAATGTAAAATGACAGAATGCAAGACTGTGTGACCTGGATTCCAAACTGCTGTATCCCTACAGTAGCTTAGTCAGGTAGTACTAGTCAGGCAGGGCATCAAGAACACCATTTTAAAAACCAAATAGAATTATATTACAGAGTTTTAAAAGGCATGGACCTTAGAAAACACAATTTAAGACTTTTTTTTAAGACGTTCAGGTCCTGTAGGCACCTTGTCAGAGAAGTGGTGAACATTTCAGAATGTTGTAAAAAAGATCAGCTGTGGTCTGACGTAATGTCTGACGTAATGAAATCACACCCGTGTGAACTGAGTGACCATAGCAACCATGCTCATTTTTTTGGTACGAACAAACACGTGGACACGTGGACACGTAAACTAACAAAGCCAGTTGTTGGAGTGGTTTACACCACTCAAAAAAAAAAGAGAGAGACCATAATCTTCTTTGGGAGAAACAGCAGAGACTGCACGAGAAAATGGGCAGTGAAAGTAGTTCTGTCATCCAACATTTGTTTTTTTTGTGCTCGTTACTTTGACGCGTATAATGCATTTTGTTGTCAAATGATTTGACCTGACAGTGATGATTTGAAAAAGAATGTTTTTGCATCCTGTTTCAGGCCGTCAATCTCAGATCTGAACAGGCCTTGAGATGAATACCAAAACTGTGTTTAATCATTCGAAACAGTCTTTAGTTTAGTCTTCGACTGAACTAAAGCGTTTCTATGAATCTTAATAAAGTCAATTATGAGGTTCAGAAGGGTGTTACCGTAATAACTCGGCTGCGTCGCTCTGTCAAAGATGTCATAATCTGAGTGGGATCCTTATCCCGCTCAGATAAGCCCAGAAGAGCCCAGACGTCTTCTAAAATTGTACAGCATTTGTGCGAGAGTGTGTGCGGGTGCATGTGTGGCCAGTAGAGAAGGAGTACATGTACCACTACTAATACTTTGTGAAATATTTATACTTTACTTTCATAATGGAAGTCAACAGGTCTCTGATCAGGCTGAAGCCTTGCCCAAATTTGGAGTCCTACGTCATAGATACATCATCGATGACGTCACAGGCTGTTTTTTTTAGCCTATAGCATGGGTCTTCAACTGGGTCTGGGATTCCTAGGGGGTTCCAAGAGTTATACAGCAGGAGGGCTGCTAATTCTTTGGGTGACAACCGTGACATCATTTTTTTCTTTTTTCCTTTTTTTGAGGGGCGCTAGCCGCTCCTATAACCAGCTTTTAGTGTTATGTTCACAAACATTGTCCTACACAAACATTACATTCCCGTTGACAATGACTAGAGAATTTTACGTCATAGTGTCTGAGCAAATAGGCATAGTGTCTATTTTATGTCATGATGATGTAAGAGCGCCCCTCACTTCACACGGGTGTGATTTTCTTTTTACATTAACCACTTGGAACACTAGCATCGCTATTTTGGGGGAACATTAGCCAAAAATAGTAGATCTACAAGCTCACAATAATAGAGCCGACCAAGTACAAGTACAAGCCAAAGCTCAAGTTTACAAAGTATTGAGGTCTAAAAGTTGTTAAATGAATCCAAAATATTCATAGAAAAAACAACAAAACAAACACATTTTCTTCATCTCTCCCTCACAGCCAAGGGATCCGTGGCCTTGAAAAACATTGACCACCCCTAGCCTTTGGTCAATGATTGTTAATGCCTCACACACCAGCAGAAAACAAAACTGCATCACACTGTAGCAAAATCAGGATTATGCAAAAGCTCGGCAAACACACTAAACCAAACCGTGGAGAAAATATGTAAAACCCTGCTGCGCGTGGAAAAAGAGTGATGAAATTACATCTATGCAACGTCTTGATATCTGACTTTTCACTCTCCATGAAACAAAAACGATGCAAGGAGGGGAAAAAAGGGTGAATTTTCACACACTCTAGAATTGTACTGCGTTTAAAGAGCTTCTCTGTTCGCCTCAGAGGTTGCATCAGCCCCTGAACCCTGGCTGTGGTGAGTCGTGACTCCCACCCTTGGAGAAATGACATAACAATGACAAACATGACATTTTTCCTCAGCAGCAAATGCTTTTAAAAAGGCGGTGGGTATTCCCTCAGTGGCCCTGTGCTGTGTAGGCTGGGGCGACAGACTGCCTGTGACCGCACATCAGTGCGCGCACGCGCACACACAAACGTACAGTCGCACACGCACGTGTCTCTCAGGGGACTGACGAAGATGCCTGGGCCTCGGTGACGCATCGCGGCTCCATGTTCTTCCTGCCTTCAAAGTCACTGTCCTCGTCTCTGCCCTGGTTTTCTTTTTTATGATTATTTTATAGGTGATACGTAACGTAATGTCGCCGCTGGGCAGAAACCTCGTATCTCAATGTTTTAAGTGTCTGTGGGCTGTATAAATATTTAACCATTGCATGTAATCACAACCAAGAGCGTGTGATTACATAATACCTACATGTGATCCATTGGAACGCAGGTTATTGTTTGACTTATTTCCTGAAAAGTAACCGTTTTGGACATACAAGGTTTTCCACCCCACAGTAACGATATCGACCCCGCTATAACCCCTCCGGGTGGGTCTTACGTAATGCGAGCCAGCGTGTCTGTCGAGGTGTGTGTGCGATGAGAGAGACACTGTGTGTGTGCATGTGTGTGTGCGGATTTACCTCGCCACATCGCGAAGGCCGTCCAGCAGACGGCGGGCGGCGCCCGTCTCCTTGGCGCCCAGAGACGCCATGAGGAAGTGGACGTCGTTAAACAGGGTCACGTGGTCGTCCGTGTGGGGCAGCGTCACCTGCTGCAGCTCCCGCCAGCGGTCCTTCACGCACGCGCCTGGCGGGCACACACACACACACACACACACACACACACACACACACACACACAGTTGCATGTAGTAATGCTTTACAAAAAGAGTAATGTTTTTCCCACAATTCAGACTTTCTAGGTCAAAATTATGAGAAACTAACTGAGAGAGGAATAAAGAAAAACGGAATTCTGAGATATAAAAAAAGAGGGAAAAAAGGAAAGAAGTCTCACAACTCTGGCCTATTTAGTGGTAGAAATGGCCTTCCATAATCCATTGTTGCTCAACCTTTTCAGGCCGCGACCCCCCAAAATAATCCCATTTGAACTGGGGTCACACCCTGACATGCCATAATGCATACACATCGGACAGATGTCAATGAAATACAAGGTGATTGTTGAGTGTAGATGCTTGTAGATCAGACTCACCCTCCATCTCCAGTCTGTAGAGCAGAGAGCAGGCGTCCACCGTGTCCAACATGGCCCCGGTGGACACGCAGCGTCTGAACAGCTTAGGGAGCATAATGACACACAACACACGGCTTTAACCACTAGTATAGCCTTGACAATATTTATACCCCGTTAAAACTGTGTTAACGCACTCTGACTGCACTTATCATTGTGTTTTTGCATCTGGAGACTCCCGTCCAGGACGCAACACAGTTTTCCACCCCAAAAAGAGAGGGACTTTCCCACGAAGGTAGGGACTTTCGCAACGGAGGGGTGCCGTCTCAAGCGAACTTGAGCCACAAGAGACGTACATCACCGAGCGAGCTAAAGCGAGCGAGTTGCCTTGTCGTTCGAGTTGCGACCCGACAGGCAGAGAATAGAAAATCCTACAATGAACACAGCGGAGAGCTCCATTACCACACCAATGGCCCTCACCCAATAACAAGCTGTGGTGCTCGTTCCAGCCCCTCCCTTTGTGGTGAAAGTCCATCCCTTCGTGGGGCGGAAGACAGGGTCACGTCCATGACAGGCTTCAGTCCAGGTCACGTCCATGACAGGCTTCAGTCCAGGTCACGTCCATGACAGGCTTCAGTCCAGACGTGCCTCCAGACTTGCCGCAGATCTGAATCCATTCGATTTGGCATTGGGAACCCGTTGCCTTGCCTTTGCTGATGTCAACCCCAGGCAGGGTCGGCACCCACAACTTTCCACATGAATGGCTCTAGTCTAACCGCTACACCCACTCACTCTGACACTCTGACTACACTCATATCTATTGAAATGCTCCTGCACCACACCATCTCCCAGGCAGTCCAAATGCTGAAGGCCAGGTGAGCTTTTCTGTAGTATACCAGGTTTCTGGCACTCTTTTCCTAATCCCTGTGCTACTAGTACCTGCTGACTCTCTCTTATTTCTAGAATTTGTGCTACCATTTTTAGCTGCATTTCCCTTTTCTGTATCTGTCCATTACTGCTGTACTGCCATTGCCTGAATTTCTCCTGTGGGATAACTAAATGTTTATCTGTCTATCTTTTAACCAAATTAACCCTATTGCGTCCCTATACTGGGGGCGAATTATGTAGTGTACAAGCTCACAACATGCCAACATGTTGCAAGCTTGTAGATCGGATTTTCGCAAGAATTGTGTATAGGGAGTAGGGACAAAATAAGATGGTGACTAGTACAGATCCCTGGGGGACTCCGGCTGCAATGAGTTTAAAAGTTCAGTACCAGACTCATGTCAACTGTCTGAACACAGTATGAGATCCAGGAAGCCACATGGCGCTTCTATTCTTAGCCAAATTAAATAATCATCACATCTGACAGGCAACGCTGAATAGCGTTCATGGTTTGGACATGAGCTCAGTGGGGATGCTGTTCTGGTGCCGGGGCAGCTTTGACTTCCATTTTACTGGCGACAGAACCAAGCGTAACATTGCTTTTACTCCAGGTCCCCAGAGTGAGGGCAAAGTCTATATTCCAATTCCAGACAGGCCTGAGCATGCATAGGGCCGGAGATAGACTGACCTGACTGTCAGACAGGCCTGAGCATGCATAGGGTCGGAGATAGACTGACCCAGACAGGCCTGAGCATGCATAGGGTCGGTCCAGACAGGCCTGAGCATGCATAGGGTCGGTCCAGACAGGCCTGAGCATGCATAGGGTCGGTCCAGACAGGCCTGAGCATGCATAGGGTCGGTCCAGACAGGCCTGAGCATGCATAGGGTCATAGGGTCATAGGGTCGGAGATAGACTGACCTGACTGTCGTATATCTTCAGTGCAGCTTCATACTCTCCCTGTGGAGATAAATTTAATCAGATCAACATTGAAATTATAGCGACAAGATATGAAGACAATCTTGTGATCAGTGTTTCCCAACATGTGAGGATATTGCAAGTGTCAGTGACAACACACACACACACACACACACACCTCTGAGAAAGCTTACAATCATTACCTTCTCGATGTAGTACAGTGCCCAGTGCCAATAGTTATGACAAGCCAGCATGTCACACCCCTGGATGGAAAAACGACATGTTAATGTTTTATTAAGTTGCTTTTCACACATTTAGTCACCCAGCGCCAAAAAGGAGGGGGATGAGATATTTACCCAGGCTCCACGCCAGCCGAGGCTGATGAACAGAACACTTCAAAAACAGATCAGGCGTGGACACTTTTACCCACCAAAGCAAAACTGCTGCCGTTTTGGCACACCCAGATAAACCCCTATAAATCCAAAACGGAAGAGCCTAGATTTGACAAGCAGATAACGAGTCCCAGCGTTGACTGTACCTCGGGGGGGAAAGAGGAATCGTTGACAGAAGAAGGTGTCGTTTGCCATGAAATGTACTCCGATCTGCCAGTGTAAAGTGTATTGGCTGTAAACATAACTAAGTGTACTTGCTGCTGTACAAGAATTTCCTGTAAATGATGACATAAAATCCGATCAATCATAATAAATCGCACCGTTAAAGATACTGAGGGAGCACAAAACTCATTTGAGGGAGCATCGGCGAGTCTGAATGAATCATCTATGCGCTGCCTCTGATGGTGCGGAGGACGGAGGAAAATGAAAAAGAAAAACAAATTGCCTGCCAATCTTTCTCTGTTCTCTCCATGAACGCCAGGCCCTTGTCTGCTTCCCCTTTCATCTCATGGACGTGAGCCACTGTGTGGACAGACCAGGCGTCATCGGGGGTCATTTCAAGGCCCTGCAGAGGGACAGTGGATTGGAACAAGAGCAGGATAAAGGCAATGGGGTAAAAGTATGTGGGGTAAAAATGTGAGATTTTGCCCCCAAAAAAAGATCAATTTTAACACAGTGGTTCTCAGACCCTTCCATGTCAAGGACCCCGGCCGCGGAATCCCATCTGAAAAGATTTTATGGCAGTTTGTATGTGTTAAAATGCTTCTTTTTGTATATATACGATTTTTCTAAAATAGCCATTATGGTTAAAGTGGTTCAAATTATTGTGATGCTACAGCATATTCAAAATGTCTTCAAAATCCTGACAGTTTTCTGGAAAACCATATGTTTCTGTATCAGTGGTGCTCAATATTTCATGTCAAGGACCCCAAAAATTATATGTAATATGCCTCCGCCCCCCATCTGAAAATATGTTGTTCCAGGGACCTCACCAGAAGCAAAGATTTGAATTAAAATGTTCTCTCTGTAATAATATATATTTAACGATTTGAGGCACATTTTCACGATTTTTCAAAAATAGCAGACCTACAAGTTCATAGCGCGGCACTCGGTGCCGCGCTATGAGCTTGTAGATCTGCTATTTTTCAACAGCTAAAGTATAACATAATGCTTTAATACACCAAAAGGGGTTCCCGCCCAAAATGGGTTAAAGAGATAGTTCACGCCAAAATTACTTTTTTCTCTATCGATTACCCCATGGAGACTTGAATTCTGAGTTTTTTGGTCACATTCCTAAGCCAATAATTTGAGGAGACTCTTTGTGTCTCCATAGGGAACAAAGTAGGCTCTTTGTATGTCCATAGGGAACCACTGCCGGTCATTAAATTATTCGCTTAGGAATGCGACAAACAACAACAAAAGAATCCATGAATTCAGGTCTCCATGGGGTGAACTGTAAGGCAAGGCAAATGCATCTAGAGTACATTTAAACAAGGCAATTAAAATAAAACATTAAGCATTGAGTAAACAAGAGAGAGAGCGTTAAAAAAGTGTAAAAGAAACACATAATGAAAGGACAAATCAAATGATATAGTGCAGGTGAAATAATTAAGAAAACCTCAGTAAAAGGCAGCCGTAAACTGAAAGGTCTTTAAAACCAAAGTTATTTTAAATCATTGATTTAAAAGTACCAAGAGTTGTAGCAGACTTGCAGTTTTCTGTGAGTATTTTATGGTATAAAAACTAAATGTTTAGTTTCTGACTCTGGGTTCAGAAAGCAGGCCTGCCGCCTGGCCCGCCGGCAGGCAATTTTGTTTTTGCCAACGGCTGATTCGGTCTGGCTTATTAGCCAGGCTAGGCCTGGCTGGCTGACTGTCCCAGATGAACTGACAGGTCTGGATGGTTCATGATAATGTACTGCACAGTTTCAGAAATCTATTTTGGCCCAAACCCGCCCAATGCTATTTTTCCCAGCCCAATGAGCTTTAAAATATCCCAATTGGGCGGAAAACTGGCAACACTGAGCACAGGTTCAGACATGTATTTTTGGCCCTAATCTATTCAAGCAACAGCAGTATTTTGAAATGAATTATTTGACAGACGGGGAGCTAGTGTAAACATGTTGGAACTGGAGTGATATGTTCAACTTTTTTGGCATTAGTAAGGAATCGAGCAGCAGCGTTCGGATTCACTGCAGTTGATCCAGGGAATGAATGCATGGACAAGTTTTTCCAAATAACTTTTGCGTCAATATAATATAGTGTTTTTGTATAGTGTATAATATAGTTGGGCCCGAAGATGGCGCCCGTTTATTAACAATTATTTTTCCAGATTTAAATGCAATTCATCATGAGGTCCAGGACCAGCACTGGTCCATACTCTTCTTCAACAAAGATGGCGATAGCAAACATTCTTTGTTCTGTACTACATACAATTGTAGGGTTGTAGGGTCCTTAAAACCGCAAGCACGGGAGCAGCACATGTTCGACCGCATGTCCGCGTGTTTCTAATCGGCGTGTGCATCCCTCTCTCTAGGTTTGCAATGAGGACTCTTCAAGGGTTAAACAGTCAAACTTAAATGTTCACAATAATTAACTTAAATGTTCTTCCTTTTCAGGGCATCGGGTTAAAGGTAAGTAAGCATAGGATCCATCCGGGGACTCACAGGTATAGTTTAATATTACTTTAAAGCCACTTTTCACTCTGTGGGGGATTTAGGGGAAAAGATTTGCTGAATGAAAGAATGTTTGGCGAGGGTGAAAAGGTTTTATACCGCCTCAGAACTCGACTGCTGTAGCAACACTGCAGCTCGCTGAAGCCTTGACCTACCGTAGACGCACTACACTATTGTGTTGGGTTGGAGTACGCTGCAGTATTTAACACGTGACTGCCGTGGTTCCCAATCTTTTGTGGATCAGGGCCTACTTGGAAATCTTGAATTCTGAACCACCTGCAGTCGTCTGATGGATTATTTTAGGGAGAGCGGTAAAGACACTTAGGGCTCCATTTTCGTCACCGCTAAACCCTTTATCCCTAAACTTTACCTTTTTTTACTATTTTGAAAAACATTTTTGAATAGTTCAACTAGCCAATCTACATTGACACATTGTGAGCTTGTAGACTGGCCATTTTAACTATTCAAAAATGTTTTGCAAAATAGTAAAAAAAGGCAAAGAGGTTTAAGGATAAGGGGTTTAGCGGTGACAAAAATGGAGCCCTTACTCTACTGAAGATAAATGCATGGACACGTTTTTTTTCTCCAAATCTTTTAGCATTGATTATTCAAAAACACACTTCTCAATTATTCATGGCAGCCGAATCAAGTCTTGGAATTGCTTGGAATGGCTGCCCTAGACAAAGTTACAGTAACACGCCACTGTGTTACCTGACTTTCTAGTCACTACTTCTTGCACAGTAAACATTTAGCAGGGAACAGTCAGACCACAGAGATCTGAGTGAATGGTTTATGGTTGGACTTTGACCACAAATTGTTTATTGCGCTCTGGCCATCGATTCAGACGGAGACAAATTGCACTATCTAGTCCCAATATGAGAAACAATGTTCAACACAGTGTGATGGAAAAGAGAAAAGCTCACCTCTTTGGCAATCTTTTCAGCCTGGTCATAGAAGTGAGTCTCCATAAGCCCGAAGGAATACAGTCCTTTCAGGTAGCTGACAAGCAAACACAATAAATCTGGTCAAGATATATGGGGCCGTAATTTCGTTATTCGTGATAACATTTGAGATCTCTTGACAATGACAATAAGCAAGCATGCATTGATTTTGTGGGGAGGCACACTCTTCCAGCAATCACAAAGACAGAGACTTCAATTGTGTTTTGTTTCTAAAGTCGATACGAACGTTACACTAAATCATGCTTCATGTTCAATGCCAACACCACTGACCTTTGATCACACTGATCATGAGTCTCCAGAGGTGATTACTGTCAAGGGAAAATCAATGTACTGTACAACATGGGCCTTTGTTTATGCAATGGATAAAGTCACGATGATGACACAGACAGCTGAAGTTATCGAAGTGGAAGATCATAAAATCCTAATGTCCATTCGGTATGACCACATCATCCGTAGGGGCATAACATTTTTTTTTAAATCTATTTTTGGGTGGCACTGTTGAAGAAAAAATAAATGTAGTTGAATATTTTCATTTACAAATGTGCTTCTTGATTATTTGATTAATACAAATCGATAGAATAATTCAGTGTAGTTGCAGCCCTACTCATCAGTCAACTCAATGTATATGGCACCAATTCCTGTACTTCACCAGCAACCCTCACACAACATTGAAAACGTCTTCAACACCGTCCTTCTTAACCATTCACCACGTTCAACCTCCTCAATTTTGGGCATGTCATTTATCATTTTGGGCATGTCATTTATCATTCTGGGCATGACATTTATAGGCGGGTTGCAGAGAGGCAGCAGGGGACCCCCGAGTTCCATTTTCCTGGGCACATCAGCCAGCTCTGACTGGGAGATCCTGACACTTCATGTGGAGATATGACAAAAGGTGACCCTACGATTAATATGAGCCAAATAACCACTTGTAGTGCCATTGAGAACCATCAGTATGTTCACACACCACATTCCTGTTTGATTACTTCTGTTCTTCTCACTTGATTTATTCTCAGAATATCAGAATATTCTCAGTGAGACTTATAAGGATACTGGCTTTAGTTTCCACCATTGTAAACAAAGGAACTGTGCACAAGCTGAACCTCTACAAGCCTGTCAATCATGTGAGCACTGGCATGATTGACAGGCAGGTCCCTCACAGTTCATACCGTAGGTGAGTGGGTTTTTTATTATTTTATATTTCAATTTAAATACAAGTTTGTAGAACTGCTATTTTCACAACTTCTTCTTTGACACATATACGAGGTTTAATCCTGCCTAACAGCAATGATATATTCCATTTCATAACACCTTTTAAAAACATCAAAAGACATGAAACGACTAGCACACAAACTCCAAGGATAACGGGGCAAAATACCCACATCACGCACAAAAACAAACTTAGCTTACATGTTTCAGCAAAAAGCCTTTCTCAGAGTGTTGACGATAATCAACCAGACGATGAGAGGAATTACCTGATGTACCCTTTTCAGATGTTTTCCGAATTATGTTTACTGATTTCTTTTTTTGCACTCCACTGAGAATCCCACCGTTGAAGCGATAACCTCCCTTTTCTAATCATTAAGATCTTCGTTCCTCCTTTTATGTGGAATGGGGCCAGTTAAGGTGGTTCAGGCATCTAGTATGGATGTTTCCTGGACAGTTAAGGTGGTTCAGGCATCTAGTATGGATGTTTCCTGGACAGGGCCAGTTAAGGTGGTTCAGGCATCTAGTATGGATGTTTCCTGGACATGGGTTATATATCCACGCCTGCCTTGGAACGCCTCAGGATCTCCCAGTTAGAACAACATTAGAGCTTATATTATGTGGCACGGAAAAGAGAAGTCTGGGATTCGCTGCTGAAACTGTAACCTCCACGACCCAATTCAGTAGAATCGGTAGAGGATGGATGGATGTTTGGATGGATGGATGGATGGATGGATGGATGGATGGAAGGAAGGCCAGACGGATTGCTCTTGATCACAAAACTCTTATCTCCCGTTTAGAGCGTTGTGTTGGTGTCAGAGATACCGCTTTAGCTTGCTTCTCGTCCTACTTATCGGAGAGATCATGTTTCTCTGTTAAATTCTGAGACTTTGTATCATCCTCCACCCTCCTGTCCTCTGGAGTCCCCCAGGGCTCGATCCTTGGGCCAATACTTTTCTCCTTCCCTTGGCCTAATTTTTGAGAAGCATGGTATTTCTTATCACCTTTATGCAGACGATTTGCAAATCTATATGCCCCTCCCTGACACCTCTGCATGACTGTCTAAGTGGCATCAAGGCGAGGATGGCCCTAAACTTTCTAAGTGTCAATGAAAGCAAAACAGAGGTCATAGTGTTTGGGCCTAGTGGTCCTGGTATCGTCCCAACTGACCTAGGTTCCCTGAATCCTTACGGTCAGTTCAAGCTTTTATCACCTGAGGCTGCTTGCAAAAATCAAGTCTGTGCTATCCTTTAGGGATTTTGAGCGGGTCATCCATGCCTTTATTTTTACGTGGTTGGACTATTGTAATGCACTTTGTTGGTTTAAACCAAAGCTCCCTTACTCGACTCGAGATAGTCCAAAACTCTGCCGTCAAATTGGCTCCCTTTTTTATAATTTTTATCCCACGATTTTGTAACCCATTTTTCACCCCTGTGTCAATTATCTAATGTGATCCTGGGCTCTACACACCCTCCGCCAACCTAGTCCCCATATATGGGGGACATGGGGAGAGCAACGGACTTGAACTCATGCTTCCTTCATGCCTGAGTGTCCAAGTTGCTCCTTTACACCTGACAGGGAGGAGTTTCCCTGGTTGGACATAGCGCGCGGAAGGAATACGTTATTCCAACCAGTTCCTTTCCACTCCATCAGGCGCCCCGGCTGGCCAGGGGGAGGCAGTTTAGAGACCAGAACTGCATGTTTTTTGTGAGGGTACCTACCCTAGGGGACACGGGGAGAACATGCAAACTCCACACAGAGAGGCCCTTTCGCCAACCCCACCTCGGGTATGGGCACTGATGACGCGGAGGAGGAAACACGCAGCCAGCACCCACAGCGTCCCCAGCGGGAATCAAACCCAGGACCTTCTAGCTGTGAGGCGACAGCACTACCAACTGTGCCACCGTGCCCCCAAATTGGCCCCTTCTAGCGAGACTTTTAAATCTCGCCTAAAGACCCACCTTTATACCTTGGCTTTTAACCCCACTTGAGTTCCTTTGGTCCATGTTGTGTTTTGGATCACTGTCTGATGATGCTGCGTCTTGTACTTTTCACTGATGCGTCTCAGTTGTTTCACTGTTTTGTACTTTGTGTTCTTGCTGTTGTTTTTTTCTGTATTTTAGCTATAGTGAAATTTGGTTTCAATAGTGAAGTTTGGTTTTTGAGTGGTGCAACCACTCCATCACTCCAAGGAACAGCAATGTCTGTGACTCCGTGTTCACCTATGTGTTCACCTAACTATAGGAATTGCACCAATTCCTGTACAGCACTTTGTAAACCTTGAGTTTTGAAACGTGCTATATAAATAAAGTGGATTGGAAACCAGCCTCAATGAAGTGCCATGTGTCCTCCTGGCAACAGTTGAAACACAGCAGTGCATGTCAGGATATTCAGTACCTGAACAGAGGCATGTGGGGCTTCCAGTGAGGCAGAACCCGGGCCACAGAGTCCCTCATCTGAGTCTGGGCTCCCATGTAGAAGAACCCGTCGTGAGCCAACTTCAGCGCTAGCAGATCCGTAGGGTGCTCCACCAGTATCTCCTCCCATGTGTCACAGGCTTTGGGGAAACTCCTGCGACAAACAACGCCGTTAAAGCTGTTACTATTTTTGTTGAAAATAGCAGACGATGGATACGTTTTGATCTGCTTTAATCGATCAATAATTAATTTTGATCGATAAAATTCAATTTACATAAGCCCATGTATGCTTCTGTACCATTTCATCGAGTCTTTTTCATAGATCCGATTATATTTTACAAGGTTTAAGGAAATGTAAAGTTTTTTAACTTGGTTAGTTTTAACTGCTACCAAAACCATCTAATGACCATTCACCGCATTTATCCGACACATGGATATTCCCCAAGATACCCATCAGCAGATCTACAAGCTCACAACAATGCAGTGCATTGTGATCTTGTAGATCTGCTATTTTTGCCTTTGTATAATAAAGTAAAGTATAACATATATATTTCTTTGGTTAAAACATGAATTACATTTTTTGTTATAAAGTTAAAGCTCTAAATTCTGATAGTAATTATTGCAACAGAGTGTTTGTTCAGTTAGAGGGGTCTCCCCACCCTCTCCAGCTCTTTAGTAAACGTGTAAATGTGTTTCAGTTCCATTTTTCTCGGGTCACTTCATCATTACTTCCAACTTCGTTTATCCTACAATTTGTAGTAGTTATCTCTCCTGACTGGATGAAATTGGTGAACCAAAAAGAAGAAGAGTACTGCTTAATAGTTTGACTGCTGGATAAAAATATCGCAATCCCCATTTGACTGCCTCGTTTTTCACTAACCTTTGAAGAACCACCGCGCCGACATCATCGTTCCATTTCATGAAAATCCGCCCATGTGTGATCCTTTGTCGTCGTGTTGAAAAATAATCCAAACTGCCGATCAATAACAAAGAGCGTAGGACAGAGCCACTCATAGCGCGCCGCCATTGGAATACATTGGGCTTCAATTTCCCAGAAGCCTCAGCAAGCCAGTGCGACTGAAAATGTTCCGGACGTCACCTATCCCACCCTGTCCGATGGAAACCCCGTAAGTCTTAAAACATATTAAAAATGCGAATTAAACAATGAAAACATAACTCGGGAAACTCGTTAATGGGAGGGAAAGTGTTAACTCCCAAATGTTGTGGACTGCAGACCTGTAAAGAAAATAAATCCAGTCTTTGATGACAAAATAAATTAAGGATTTATTCTGAATTTCTGACCAACGCATATCGACCGGTATCCCGACCTGGAAATACATTGTCTGTGTGAATGAACTGGAGTGACACAGAGACCCTTTTACTGAACAAACACTGTATATCAGAATATATGGCTATTTAACAGAAAAAAACATATATCACGTAGTGCACCTTTAAGTGCTTAACTGCAGAGCAATAACGTCCAACACCAACGTATCAGAATGTTGATCTCTCTAGATGGAGAGATGCGGGAGCTGAAATATTGCCTTTCTTTTCCCATGGACAATACTGTGAAATCAAATGTCTTCTCCATATAATATCAGAGTACTGCTGGGAAATAAAGATGTGGGGAGGTAAAACGCTAATATTACCTGCCAGTCGGTGGCAGGTAATATCTGCCACCGACTCTCTCTCTATTTTTCACCGATCAAAAGCGCAAATACTTCGGCGTATGCTGCAAAGGTAATAAAACAATCTAGGCAGCGTAGAATATTTGATTAAATAGCGGGGAACGCGGGTTAATAATATAGTTAATAATATAGCATCCTATTTTCTGAACATTTTTACAAGTGCAACGCCTCCGCCACCACCAGCTATGGGATCCTTACAACTCCTCTCCATTGACCTCGGTTACAAGCAGGATTTTCAAAGCTCCATAACTTGGAAACTACGAGTGCTGTCCTTGGTGATCGTCATCCATCCAAAGCTCGGATGTCATTTGTGACTTTGTCTTGCATCGCTCCCGAGTCCCGAGTCCCGACATGTAAACGTTTATGGCGAGATTTAAAAGTGTGCACTAATGCTAATGATAGCCAATGGTTACAGTGAGAGTGTGCAGGGGGATACAGTGGGGATGAAAATGATCCTCTTAAAGTGAACGCAGGCGCTGGCACAGCTTAACTACACTAATGCTACCCCCTGGCACCTAGCGGCACAGAAAGAATTAACATGCAGTCTCTCTCTGTGTGTCGTACCTTTTAGAGCAGTGGTTCCCAAACCTTTAAGCCCACGACCCAAGCGGGAAATTAGATGTTTGCCCGGGACGCAAACTAGTGAAAATAGCAGATCTACAAGCTCACAATGCAACCCATTGCTTGGGAACCAGTGCTTTAGAGAAGTGTTCCATGGCTCTAACATGCAGTCTGTCTCTATGTGTCCTTTAACTTGTCTTAGACAGCATTTTATGTAGACTTAGATGGCAGTTTATGTAGACTAGATTTTATGTAAACATAGCACTGATATATATATATATATATATATATATTTTATATATATATATATATTTTATGTAAACATAGCACTAATATATATATATATATATGCATTTCATTTTATAGATACTCCACTCTTACATTCTTAGCTTACGTATGATTCATGATAACTACTTGGTATGTATATGATGTATTGACATGCTTTTTGTTCTTGCTTAATGTAAATCGCTCTGGATTAAGAGTGTCTGCTAAATGCCTAAATTGTAAATTGTCATACCCATTAGAGAAGTGCTCCATGGCTCTAACATGCAGTCTCTCTCGGGGGGTGAGGTGGTCCTGGGCAGAGGCCATCTCCACTGTAGTCTTCACAGCGCTGGCCAGACGCTCGTTGAGACGCACAGAGCTGCCTGTCCCCACAAGCTCCAGTCCGGTGCTGATCACATGTCCCATCACTGCAGGCAGGACAGGAACACACAACACAACGCCTTGCATTTACACTGCAGTAAACATTATGGTACTGTAATAGAACCTCAGTCAAAACAAATAACCCAATTCAAATTCGGAAAACGTTATAAAGGACACCCTGAAGGCCTGCAGTGTCAAAAGTTGTGGTCGAGGTCCAGTGACTTGGGAGGCCGATGACGCCCAACACCGCTCCAACTATCGCTCTGCAGTCAAGTATGGGTGTAGCAGAGTCTGAAAAGTGCCCAAGTCCATGAAGCCAAACTGAAGCGACAGCTCCGCAACACCAGAGCTACCGGTCATTCCGTGCAAGGATCGGCCTCATCAGCCATCTTCACACCCACAAGACATTTTGAAGACACATGGTCATCTTCGCAAGCGAGGGACGAAGATAATTCATCTGTCTGTCCCTTTCTATCCATAATGATAAAATTATACTTAGGCTTCATTTTACAAATAATAAAGAGAAACAATTGTGCACAACAATAATTAATCAGAAAAGATTAATACATGGCAATAGGAAAACATATCTATCTAACTTTCTTTTTACAGTGCATCAGTTATTAGCATTTAGGAGGTGGATGGAAGACAGGTAAGTGTACATTCTATAACAGGAAACAGCAGGTGCAAGTGCTGCACCCCACAGCACATAAAGTAGGTTATGTTAGCTAAATGATGGCACCATTAGCATGAGGTGAGAATGCTCGCCTATGGTATGTATGTCACTGCACAGCAGTACAGCTTACTCACATCCAGTCAGTGGTGGCTCCTTTAGCAATAGGTCTGGTCTAGATACCCTGTTACAAGTAACAGTCCTGCATTCTAAATCGTACTGAAGTCAAAGTGCAAAAGTATTTGCATCATATGTAACAAAAGTTTAAAAAAAAAGAAAGAAAAGAATATATATATATATATATATATATATTTTTTTTTTTTCTTTAAGTGAATTACCATTTCAGAAACATTATATAGGCCATCATGTTATTGGACTATTGATCATTAACCAAGCTATTCTAAAATAGCCGATGTACAAGCTCTGCTATTTTCAATAAAATAAGTAACTTAACAAATAGAGCTGTCAAATAATTGTAGTGGGAGTAAAAAGTACAAGATTTGTCTCTGAGATGTAGTGGAGCAGATGTATAAAGCACTGGAAGACAGACATACTGAAGTCAAATGAAAGTGCCACGAAATTGCATCCTGAGTACAGTAGACTTGAGCGAACATACTTAGTTACTTGACACCACCGCATGCAGTCTATAGTGTTCTCTCCTGTCTTATTGGCATGGACGGAGTCGACACGAGACAGAAATAATAAGGACTTCAGCTCAGACTCCTGTCTGAGCTGAAGTCCTTATTATTTCTGTCTCGTGTCGACTCCGTCATCATGAATAATGTGAAGGTGAGGAGACCGGCAGTCATAATGATCCCACTGCATGAAAAGGGAATTCATTCTCTGGTCCTAGTATAACTGCTGCTGACAAGAATGGTCTTTGTTAGCACAAGCACTTAACCAGCAGTCTTATGCACTGTCTATCACTGCTTATTACCCCGTCAGTTTGTCATTATACTTGTGGTTAGTATAGTGCTGGGAAATATATAGATATTATATTCATATCAGGACATGAGACTAGATATCACCTGGTACTTTGGTTTTCACAATATCGGGATAAGATGACATAAGTTTAGTCTTTGCCTGGTTTTAATCACTTAAATTTGAATTATATATTTGAACATGAAATAACCAAATCTGCACACCAGTGAGCAGAATGCTGCTCCCATCGTGGGTATAATTTATTGGTAATGTCAGACCTTGATATATCATCACAATATATCTATCTTTTGGTAAAAACATATGTTGTCCCCATCAGTCAGGAGAACCTATTTATAGTTCGGTACAGACACTGTAGTCTACTTGATTTGATAGGTTAGGGTTAGTCTAATAATGACCTCCCTCTTACCAAAGTGGGGATCAGCTGCCTTGACTTGTAGAGTATATACTTGATAATGATTTCATAGGAGTCTAATTGCATTCCCTCAGGCTCTTACCAAAGTGTGGATCAGCTGCCTTGACTGTAGAGTATATACTTGATTTGATAGGAGTCTAATGGGATTCCCTCTTACCAAAGTGTGGATCAGCTGCCTTGATTGCAGACATGCATCCTTCAACCCCTCCCATGGTCTCGTCATTACGCCAGGTCACATACTGCATGTGGAACAGAACTCAATCAAAGCCTATTCATTGCCACCTTTATGTAATAGTATTATTATAATACTAATAATAATAATAATAATACATTTTATTTATAAGGCACCTTTCAGGGCACTCAAGGTCGCCGTACAACAAGTTAAAAACAGTTGACATAAAACACAGTTCAAAGCAAAAAGCAGACAGTAATGTATAGCTTGCAACTTGGTTGTTATTGTATTGACTATTGTATTGTTTGTATGAGAGAGATAGAAAGAGCCTGTATACTCGTATTAGTGTATTCTGTGACCCCAATCTACACTGTCAAACAATCATCAGTGTTTATTTAACTATACGTGTACAAATGGAACCATATGGACCCGTTTGTACACTCTTGGAGTTACAGACACATACTGTGTAGGGGTTTCTAACAAGCAACATTAATTTAGCTGATGAGGACCCCCAGGAACCTAATCAAGGAGGACCCCTGGGGGCCCCAGACCCCACGTTGAGGGAGAGAGAGTCAGAGAACACTAGTGTTGTACAGTGTACAGTAGTGTTGTTAGGGGGAATAAACACAGAAGTACCCGGTAGAAAGTGGACTAAGAAAGGGGAGGAACGAAACAGAGTTCCTGTTTTGTTATGGTTTTTTTTTTTTCAGATTGGAGAATGAGAGACAGAGACAGAGACAGACAGACGTGTTAAAGGGTAAGACCACTTTTGTAGAGGTTTGGGTTGTGTAGTTACCTTGCCATGATGTAACTCCAAATGTGGACAACAAATAATAAAGAAAAAACACTCCAGTGATTAGAAATTGATAATTAAAAATATGCTCCTCATTGACTTACGTTGTACACTGAAACAGCTCTCAAAGTCACTCTTTTAGTGCGTAAAAAAACAAAGTTGATTCAGACAATATAGAGCATCACCAAAACTCATGCTGTTTTATTTATTTATTTATATAAAAATGTTAACAACTTCCTGTTGATTTTACCATTTTATTAGGAAGAAACCCCGGACTGGATCCGGATCTTTAAATAATAGTAAAAACAGGAAGTTAACATTTTTATAAAAAATAAATAAAACAGCATGAGTTTTGGTGGTGCTCTATATTGTCTGAATGAACAATGTTTGTGTTTGTTCACATACTAAAAGAGTGACTTTGAGAGCTGTTTCAGCGTACAATGTCAATGAGTAGCATATTTTGAATTATACATTTCTAAACACTGGAGCAATTATTTTTGATTTGTTGTCCACATTTGGAGTTACATCATGGCAAGGTAACTACACAACCCAAACCTCTACAAAAGTGGTCTTACCCTTACCCTTTAAGGTCCTAAACACACAGTACATCAGGCTGCCTGCAGGTGTTTGAGGAGGACCTTTAGTACTCTACCTGGGTGAGAATGGCATCATAGATTTTGCAAGCCTCATTACTGCTGGTGGACAAGGGAAGACCTTCTGACCTCCAAGCCTGTTAGCAGACAACACATTGACTTCACTGTACACCCACCAACAGCAGACAACACATTGACTTCCTATCTACAATCTCACAACATGTGAGTTTGTAGGTCAGGCAATTGAGAGATTTGGTGCAAAGAGGCGGGGCAGAGGTAGCCATGATCATATCATATATATAATTTATTGGAACTGACTTATAAAACATTGTAATGCAGAAGAATGTCACATAAATGCAAAAAGTTGCATATATAAAAAATAGGCCACATTGTATTGATTTTCGTTTTTTTGAAGGTCACAAAATTTGCTATATTTTCCAAAATATTAAACATAGAGACTTGCAATTAGCAATGTTGTGAATAACCACTATTAAACAGAAGAGTTTGAGCGTAGGTAATTATCATCGAAAGACCATGCCACATCCCCATTACATTATTATCTTCCCTTTTTAAATATATCGTATTGATGTTTTTTTTTAATCAAACAAACGAGACGAAGACATACTTTTAAAACCTGACATAACCAATCAGAACAGGAAAACAAAACAATACAATACAATAGGAGCTCATCTTCACCATAGACAATAAACTCACCTTTCAGACCAATGCAGATAACATCTACAAAAAGGCAAGGCAGCGGCTTTATCTTCTCAGGAAACTGAGAAGTTTTAATGCCAGCAAACAAACCCTGACCATGGTCTATAGATCACTCACTGAGAGTGTTCTCACTTTTAACATCGTGTCCTGGTTTGGGAATCTCTCAGTTAGAGATAAAAACAAGCTCACCCAGATAGTCAACCAGGCAAGTAAGATCATTGGAGACAAACAATTGCAACTTCAGGACATATACGTACAACCGCTCCATAACCTAAAAAGCAATTCAGATTTACAATGATTCTACCCATCCTCTTCACTCTGAATTTGACTTGTTGCCATCGGGCAGGAGGCTTAGGGCAAACTTAGCTAAAAAGAAGGGTTACAAAACTTTGTTTGTGCCTACTGCTGTGGACATTTTAAATAAGAAAATGTTGAAATAGTCTAATCGCCACTGCTCATGATCACTGTTGTTGTGTGTGAATGCATTTTTATATAGTATTTTAATGCACCTGTGTATTTTTTGTAATGTTTTATTGTTGTAACTGACTGCCGGTGTGCCAAAGACGAATTTCCATTTTATGTCAATTTAATGGACAATAAAGTTTTCTTTATCTTTATCATCCATAGTTCAATACAAAGTCACATCCAGTCACATAATGAGGCAAATGCCACCATCTAGTTCAAACGACCTGATCCCTAAGCCTAATCACACTTTCAAGGGTATGTCTTCCTGAAAACCAATTTAGTGGATGGTGTCATATTCAGAGATCATTAATCATAGATATAGTAATCATCACTTGCATGGTCTCCTAGACCTAGATCATCAGGGGTATTCTGGTAGTCCTTCAATCGACACATTTGGGTGCACTTCAGTCCATTCACAAATCACAATGCAAGCACAGTTTGGAGCACTGCATGACTTGCGGCAGTCTCAACTGAGCAGATTTAGCACAGATTCTGGAGCAGGTAATCCTGACCTCCTTACTGTCATTGCCAACAGTCCACCCATGTCCAGTTGGTTCAGAGGCTTCCATTTTAATAATAATAATAATAATAATAATAATAATAATAATAATAAAGCAAGCTTTATTTATATAGCACCTTTCAAGAACAAGGTCACAAAGTGCTGAACAACAAGAGCCTAGAACATATCCTACATCCAAAGGCAACAACAAAAACACAGAATAATGGCACATCGGTGAAAAACAAGGTGAAAAAATACATCAGAAAATCACAAGAAATCACAACGATAAAGGATTAAAAGCAGCTTTGTAGAAATGGGTCTTCAGGAGTGAGCTATAAGAGCTATATGGGGGCTTGAAAGCCATATAGCTGCCTGGTAGTTGCCCCCAAGTGTGTGCTTCCATAAGCTGTTACTGCATGGTGGAAACTGTGAGGAATCTGTTTCTCCTTTTTTCCCCCACAGAATATTAGGTATCGACATTCACGTGATGTCTGTGCAATTTGTCTTCTCTGAATGGTAGAGGTGACATGTGAATGCCTCCATCTCTTTGTGTTGCTCCAACTGTTGCTCAGTCATATCAAAGTTCCCCAAACACTGCTGTAAATTTGGCATCTTCTTGTTTAGGATGTTCATGGGTTTCACTTTCCCTTTCCCAACAAAGGAACAGAGTCACAGCCTGTGAATGCCAATGCATAAATCAATCTCATGTTGACTTTCAACTGCCTTGATGTCTATATTGACAGCGTGCTGATACCTGTACCGCTTTGTTGAAAAATGGGGCACTGTAATATGTGACCAAGACTTAATGCCGTGATAAGAATATCTGCAGCTATGATTACTGCCTCATAGCATTTGTCTGCTGCATGCTTGGAATGAAGCAGAACCGATGATCCGATGCCAATTCTGGTACTTTTCAGTGATATTCTTCGTTACGCAAAAACATTTTGAGCCACTGCTCCACCTCGCCCGGCTGATTACAGGCTTCAGAGCAGCTTCAGACCTGCAGACGCAGATAAACACACACCACAGACATGGAGGCCAGTGTGGATCACAGTAAACATGTAGAGAAGGATCTAGCAGAGACTCACAGCCGCTACCCGAGTCTGCTCAGAGAACATCAGGAGCTGCAGGAGGAGATGAACCTCAGCAAGGTGCTCATGGAGCAGTGAGAGAAGCAGGACAAGAAGCTTTACAAACAAATGAATATTTATCACAGGAAAATAGATGAGCTGGAAGTTCGTCCCCAGACGTCCAGCTCGGCCATCAGTTTGGTCAACATCACCCCGAAGGAGAAGGACTTCAAAGCCATGTTGGAGTTCCAAGTGGGAGAGGAGAAACGCCTGGTCAAACATCTTTTCAATAACCTGCGGCATCGTGGCGTGGTGGTCAACGGGATCCCCGGCCTCCCGGTGTACGTTCTGTACATGCGTCTTCGCTACATGGACCACACGGATGATCGACGGTGAGTCAGCGCTCTGCTCAACGCCACCATCAGCAGAATCAAACAAGTCATGAAGAAAAAAAGACTTTGAGACCATGTCGTTCTGGCTGGCCAACACATAGGTTCCTCCAGTGTATACAACAGCACAGCGGAAAAGAGGTCTTCAGCAGGGAGAACACGGCGCAGTAGAATAAGCATACTGTAGCAGAATATCAGGCATGTTGAAGCACACTGCAGTCCAGGGCCTGACGGGATTTAAGCTTCACCTCCACTCTGCTGCCCAGAGAAGAGCAGGAGAGCCTTCTGGGTCAGCTCAACGTGTTCCTCAACACCCTGCAGAACGACAGGCTCCAGGCCGACCTGATCCAACAGCTCACTAGGCATGTAACGGTACACTCAACTCACGATACGATACGTATCACGATATGAGGTTCACGATACGATTTTTCACGATATGTTCAACACAATTTTTTTTTATTTATGATTTATCTTCCCCCCAAGCTTTTCTCACAATTTTTATTTAACTACATTGCAAAAGTAGCATTACTTTTCATGTAAAATTACTTAATTTCTGTGCAACAACTGTAAACATGCTTTCATGTTTAAACCTAGCTCGAGTTAACATTTCTTCTTTTCTTTGATGGCATCTTAGGATAGATGTAGACCTATTTGACAGTGCAGAAACATATTGCCTTCCTTGATGTATTAATGAGCATCAATAACGACCATCACCTGTGTCACAGACAGCTCCCCTCTGCAGGCCTCTACTACTGAAAGTGACTGCATGGAGTCTGTCTCATTTCTCTCCAAAAGCACGTGAATTTGATGGAATATGATTACAGCTCACATTTCATATCACACACTAGCCCCCCCTAAAAAAAAAAAATCAATACATATCGTCGGGATATAATATCGATATATCGTTACATGCCTACAGCTCACCCAACAGATTTTCTACCTCATCGGTCCGTCAGCCTCAACCACCTGCTGCTGAGGAAGGATATGTGCTGCTGGAACGCTGGTTTGCAGATCAAGTACAAGTTGTGACAGTTGGAGAAGTGGCTAGAAGAGAGGCAGCTTTCATACTGCGGAGCCAAGCAAACTGTGTGTGCTTTGTGCTCACCACTGCACAGATCGTGCACATGTCACTCCAGTCATGGAGTTTGAGGAGTTTCTCCTTCATTCATCAGAAACATTCAGGTGATCTTGAAGGACAGAGTAGGATCTCCTAAGTTCCTGATGGATGAGAAGGTGTTTCTTGTCTCCTGGACCTACACCTGGTCTCCTTTGGTCCTGGACTCCATCCACATCTCGACCACCCATGGCGACCCTCCTCAACCAGATCAGACGGAGTATCGAGCTAAAGACGATGCCAGTGTGTTATCCTGCAGTACACCGGCCCATCATCTGACATCCAGAGGAATCTCATGGAGTCAATGCAGAAGAGGACCATGGCCACTCCCCAGACGAAGACGAGGATGATGAGGAAGAATTAATTGTTATATTTCAACATCAGGGAGTCTTATTGTCTCCAAGTGTAATATTGTGGAAAATATAGCCCATTTTGTGTCCAAAGAAAAAAACGAAAATACAAATATGACCTATTTTTGGAATAATTACTCCTGTATGCCTTCATTTTATATTCCCAGTACCATATGTAGCGAGCTACAGAATGAGCGTTCATTCATACAGAATGAGCGCTCATTCTGTAGCGAGCTGCAGAATGAGCGTAGGGAGAGGGCACATATGGGGCTACATATTATGCAGTTTGTCGTTGTACTTTCAAGGAAGCCGTGTGTCGTAGGCTACTATTATTTAATCACGTGCATTCACGTCACGTGTATACTCTCGTGTTGTTGTTTACAGGGAGTATCTAAAGTGGTGTTTGAGCGGTAACTTTGTTTTAGAATGAGCACGAGCTCACATTTGAATAAGTAAGAAGGCTATCATACTGTAGGCTAGCATGTTATTATTATCCTCCTGCATGTTCTTCCCTTCTAGGCTTCTATTATGCTACTGTGCTGCTATAGTGTTTGTTACTGTAACATCAGTAGCCCGCCTTCAGTTGAATACAAAGTTGCAAACTATTTTAAATGCTCTATTATGCACTTACCTCGCAGTCTCTAAAACTGTTGGCAATCATGTTGAAGAGCTGCAGACAGTGTGCAGACTTATGACTATGAGCTTCTGTTCTGATTGTTAACTTTCCAAAGTCCAACCCATATACTGTCAGATTCAAGAGTGAAGTGGAGTGGGGAAAACCTGCTGCCCCATCTGGCGGAGTCAGGTTAGGGAAAACCCGGACAGGGGATCATTTATATATAGGAACTGGATTGTATATTAAATAAGGTTATGAACTTCAACTTATATCAGTTCAGTGGTTCTCAAACTTTTTCGAACTGGGAGCCCCACCCTATTAAACTAGTAATGTTTGACCAGTTTTTAAACGTCTAAAAAGTCCTTAAATTGTCACTACACTAGTACACTGTCACCTGGGGACCCCCGACCTCCCCTGGGGTCCAGCCGACCACAGGTTGAGATGAGAACCACTGACAGTGACTGCATAGGTCGCCATAACTAATCTGAGAACCCATCGTCAAAAAAAAGGAAAAACAGCGCCCTCTTGTCTTAGGCAGGAACGAAGGGTTCGGTCTGAGCGTGTCATTCCCAGTCAACAGTCAAAACTCTGACAGGGTGTACTGGACCCTTATGGGTCCATTTGGTTTCCATGGACTCCAACTATCAATTACTTTGCTGGGGCCCTTCAAGGACCTTAGGTTTCTACAGAAACCTAGGTGTTTGTAAAGACGATTTAAAACTGGTAATGGTAACAACTGATGAGGTACTTAAACTGAGTGCCATTCAACCCAACAAGGCCACTGGCCATGACGATATTCCCTCCAAATTTCTGGCAAATACTGCGGCATGGTCATGCTGGACCTCCAAAAGGCTTTTGACACCGTGAACCAATCCATACTGGTTAACAAGCTAAAAGCAGTCAATTTGTTTTAGAATGAGCAAGCTCACATTTTATTAAGTAAGGCTATCATACTGTAGGCTAGCATGTTATTTAACGATATCCTCCTGCATGTTCTTGTTCCCTTCTAGGCTTCTATTATGCTACTGTACTGCTAGTGTTGTTACTGTAACATCAGTAGCCCGCCTTCAGTTGAATACAAAGTTGCAAACTATTTTAAATGCTCTATTATGCACTTACCTTGCAGTCTCTAAAACTGTTGGCAATCATGTTGAAGAGCTGCAGACAGTGTGCAGACTTTATGAGCTTCTGTTCTGAGAGCTTCTGTTCTTTCCAAAGTCCAGCCCATATACCATATACTTCAAAACCGCTCTCAAAGGGCACCTATGGATGGCTGCAATTCGAAACTGGCCCCCGTGAAATCTGAATCCCCACCCACCCACCCTTTTTCCCCTCACTGTATGTTTTTTTTTTCTCCCCTTTTTACCTCCTCTATGATGATTTCCTGTTTATGGCTATAGAAGTGTTTATTTGTACGTCTCTAAATGTTATGATGAATTGAACATGGTGGACCCTAAAGTGTAATGCTTTATGATGTCGTCCACAGTTAACAGTTTTGTATCGAGTTGTGCTTGAAATGTACTGTGATTCTCCAATCTGTTAATAAATTCTTCAATCAATCAAAACTGGGGTTCCTGGACACCAAGCTACTTTTATAGGTATTAATGATAACTTGGAACTAATCAAAATAACAAAAAAAATAGAAGTGAAATAACAGTTAACCTAACTGAAATAAAAGTAAAATTACGATTAATTTAAAATGACAAATACATTGAACCAGCAAATATGTTTTAAAAACAAATAAAATCTGAACTGAAATTCAAAACGAAAAGCCAAAACTAAAAAGAAAATAATTAAATATGTAAAAGAATAGGCGTCCTGCATAGCCTATATCACCTTGGACAATTTGCATAAGAAACAAATTGCCTTGGTCAAGTCGAGATCCATTTTCAGGAAATGGGAGACAGTGAAAAGAACAACTTTTGTTTATTGCCATTGCAGCATACATCCAACACCCTATGCAGTTTAGCTACATGAAGCATGTACATTACAGGTCATGTGTTTTTTAAAAATTAGGATTCATTTTTCTTTACATATAATACAGTTTTTCACATGTTAATAAATATCAATACAATCTGTCAAACGCACCACACCACCTAAAATCACAAGTCTTGAAGTTGTGTAACATTTTATTCACAGCGCATATCAAGTCATAAATATAATCTTTCTTGCCATAATGCTTCTATGCAGAAAAAGCAGCGACCATACAGAGTTTTTGCCGTTTGTCAGGAAGGCTGTCGGATTCAAACATAGAGAAGCACAACTATTGAGTTTTTATAGATCAAACGCAAGCTGTTCATAGAGCACCTTGCATGTCTTCAATCTCTACACCGTAATCCTGTTTTGAAAAAACTGTTGTATAAAAGTATCCGATTAAAAAAGGACAAATAAAAATCTCAGCGTTCAGCGGGGTGTGAATTCTTCAAGAGTGATACGGTCAGAGATAAAGTATTGAGAGTGAAATGAAAAGGCATCTTGTTCAGAACCCAACACTGCCATAGAGAACCTGTAAAGCTTCATTTGTACTTGCTCGCCGAAACTAGCCCATCTTCGTCATAAAAAACAGATATGTTTTAAACTGTAATTTATTGTAACTAGTTTAAAATCCAGGAGTAAAAAAATTGCACACAGGACCTTTAAGCATCCTAGAACGCTAAGAAAACTGTCAAATGTTTCTCCTTCTTGATTATCCCTTTTGTTGTTGTTTTTCTTGTTGTGTACATGATTACTATTATTATTTCTAATATTGATGCTGCTACAGTACATTGTTGCTAGGAACCACAACAGAATAATTTGTGCTCTTATGTACCAGTACACAAGACATGAAGGTCAATTTATGCTTTGCGCACAGGTGTCCAATGGCACGTCACACAACTTCAAAATGTTGAAAATGACCTCAAAACGTGAAACGATAAATGTGTTGCAGAGGATCTTTGCGATGGGTGACATTTTCAAAGGGTGTTAGTACCATACCTCTGGTTACGGACACAGTCATGAAATGTTTCATACTCTGATTGGTTTGGAAGACGAATTAACCTCTGCAGTGTCAGCACGGATATGCACCATGAGACTACTGTAATTCGCTTCCTTGTTTACATTTTGTGGTGCCGCCGTCGGTGAGTCTAAGACAAACTCAGAAAATCTTGATACAGTGCGACGTGGCCTTGGACACTCGCCACGCAAAGCATACATTGACCATACCAATACAGTACAACTTGAACGTTGATAAGTGTAATGCTTAATTGGGTCGTCCACTCACAGTTAACAGCCTTTGTATTGAGTTTGTGCTTGAAATGTACTGTAATTCTGCAAACTGTTAATCAATATTTCAATCAATCAATGATGTAGATTGGCTATTTTCGGCGAGCGACAATGTTGTACGATATAAAATAAGCATTAAGTCCTTGTGGTTTATTCCTTTGATATTGCAGCATATGTATATCCACCTGCTCCTAAAGTCCGTGGCACTAAATGAGATGTGTTACACAACGGACAAGAGAAACCGGTTTCATTATTGATGACAGACATCACAATGTTAACACAATCACACAGAAACGGTTATCCAAACCTGAAGACACCTCCCACACAGCGTAACCACTTGAACCCTATGCGTGGTTGACTGGAATACCCACAGGGCTCTATACTAGCCCCCCCTTGTGTTTTGGCTCTATACATTTGCTGAAAATAGGAAATCTACAAGCCGCATTACGACACGTTGTGAGTTGTAGATTTGCTATTGTCTGCGATTGTTCACCCCCCAGAATAGGGATAGGGTACAAGTGGCTAATTATCTCAACAGTTTATCTTGCCATCATGTACTAGAAATATTGAAGACGTTACACATCTAATATCTCACATGGACTGATTGTAAACGTAGCAGTCAGTATGTTAAACAGTGACTGGTGTCTCAGGAGGAACCCATCTCCCATACGTGTAAATTGAGATGCTCAAGTCTCCATACGCAATATGTTCATATGCTATTCTATTCTATTCTATTCCCTAGCTGTGCTCCTAAGTAATAATCTTCAGAATTGTAAGACAGCGTAGATGCACTATTTCTTTTTTCTTTTTTACGAGCCTGCAATCTTCATTCTTGACATGCAATGGCTTGTGGGTGATAGAGTATGCAGTCAGAGTGGACACAAGTGCAAATTGATTCTGGGCACTCTCCTGTGAATGCAGAGAATAAAGAAACAACTACAAAAAATATATACAGTGTTGTTTTATCTGTTAAAACGCAAACAAAGCTAATAAATACAAAATGAAAACATGGCCAGATTCAATACAGCCTTTTAGTATTGACTTTGTGAATCTCTTTGAGAAGCAAAAAACAAAACAGAAACAAAACAATAAAAGGTGAATGTCAGTTTTTGTGACTGGACAGAAAGGCAGCTAAAGCGGGGGAGGTCTCCGTCACAGAGGACACTGAGGGCTATTGTTCTATACTGAACAATGTGACCAGTCCAACACATCTATACAGAAATACACCCATCTGAACTATTCCTTTACATCAGCAGGACCTAGAACCGCACTCTTCCCTTTACACGAACCCCATCAAAGTCATGAGAACATTCTCTCCCCGAGGTTCACCGGCTTCAAAGCGGAACAACCTAAAAGTTGCAGTAATACATTTGCGGCTGTGTACCGCTCTCTCTCTCTCTCTCTCCAGTTTCCACTCGACAGCAAGACAAGTGATGTGAGTCAGACTGCAGAGTGACAAGGTGGCCCACCTTTCTGGGGGCGGTGGGCGCGCTAAACGTTACAGACGGCTTCAGAACCTAACCGGCTGTGTCGGGCCTTGTGTGAGAGCGCTGTGTGTGTGCACGTTGACAGCGCGGCCGAGCCCCTGTCGCCCCCCACATCGCGGAGAGCGACAGGGAACCGCTGACCACTCCATTCCTTAAAAGAGGGTTACAATATATACCCAGGTGTCCACCGAGTAAGTTTAGAAGAGTGCCTTTTTCTGCATCCAATTTCCTACTCCTGAAATGCCTTCTAGGAGAGGAAACAAAAATAAATCATTAGTGGCTCTATTTGGGTTCCTCCCAGGAGCCGACAGCGGCCAATTCCCTTCCACCTTTTTCTCCCTTTAGGCCCAATTGAGGTTGAAGCCCTTGGAGAGCATGACGGACTCCAGATCTTTGTCCTCCTCCTTCTCCCGGAGTCTCTGCTCCTCCAGGAGTGCCACCAGGGAGTCCCGTTGCTCCACCACCTCCAGCATCTCATTCAGAATCTGCTTCTCCTGGGCGAGCTCCTTCTCCGTTTTTAGGTGGTCTGAAAGAGAAGAGATGGTGTGTGTGTGTGTGTGTGGGGGGTAAAAAGTGTGTTTGTGAGAGGTTCATACTTCCGATTCATACTTTGTCATACGGCAGTGGCGGATCAACAAGCTTAGGTCGGCTATTTTCAGCATGTGATCGGCATATGACAGAGTATAAATTAGGCAATACTGAGGGGAGCCATGTAGACAAGAAATACAGCTACATATATGGTGGTTTTCAGTGCATACCTTCCACTGCCATGCGCTCCCTGAGGTCCTGCTGGAGTCGGCTCTGACGATCCTCCAGTTCCAGCTCTCTGGCACTTGGGTACAGGAAAACAGCAGATAAACCACAATCCATAGGACTCACTGATAAATTATACATCTCAACATTTACTAGTGCAGTGTGCCATTGGGACCCCAGCATTTGGCATGTTGTCGGACTGCTGTTTGGAAAGCATTGCCGTTCGGAAAGCATGACCGTTCAGAAGACATGCCCGTTCGGAGCAGTCAACACTGCTCTTATTTGTGTAGTCAGCAATACACCCGCTGTGAAGTCAGTCATGTGTGAAGTCAGTCATGTGTGAAGTCAGTCGGATGAACAATTCTCAAAATATGTGAAGGAAGTCATTTTGATAAGATCAGCAATTTATTTCATTATAAATTCAACCTAAGTTAAGATTTACCGCACATAACTGAGATGGTGTGTTTTTTTTGTGCCTATGACATGCCCAAAATAGGGATTACAGGCAGAAAGTGCTTAATTGATACATTTTATATCATGTAAAATCTACATTAAAATAGTTAATATAAAATCGACATTGCTTATCCGGTATTATACTATACTATTATACTTACAATATCATGAGTTCAGACTCATAGCGAACCAGGGCATTCTTCTCCTGCACCAGTTTGAACCACTCCTGCATCAACTTAGGGTCGTCTTTCTTGCCCATGCCTGGGGGGTGTGGGGGGGAGGGGGGGGGGGAGACGTAAGGACAGAGGAGTCAGACACCTCGGGACGATGCGGAGGTGACAACAAGGCATGGGCTGACATGGACGATGCAATGAGAGCCAAGCCAGGATGGTGGGGTGAAAAACACCAACATGGTCAGTTTACCGGAGATGACAACACAGAAGATGGCGTGGAGGTACAGGGATCAACTTTGGTAAAAAAGTATACACACTATTTGTACATGCGCGCACGCAAACGCACACGCACACACACACACACACAGACACACACACACACACACACACACACACACACACACACACACACACACACACACCTCATTGTTGCAAAGTTGAGTTTGTGTTTACCCATCCATTCAGCTGCCATTACCTCCTTTTATCATCGCAATTACCTTTCAGCGTGGCTCGTAGCTAAAAGGGGCAATAGGCAGCCGAGACATACAGAACTATATACCCGAGCAACTATGGAGATGTCTGCATCCTCCCCAGGCTGCATAGTGACCCAGCAGCAGAAATAAATCCAGTCGGATCCTATTTATGCTGAGTGGTTTTGGAGGAGGAGCTCAGACAAAATCCATGAATTATCCTAACGCTCCTCACAGATTACATTAGTAAGGTCGAATGGCCATGGGATGGGTTATCATTGAGACCAATAGTGAAGTTCACACTCGCACTATTAAGGTCTGCCGTCGGGGGAAAAGCATGTTCAGTACCACTGGCATCATGCAGAACAAACAGTACTGCACACAGTCATCACAGTCAGAGCAATTAGTCAGAGGTCAGCACAGCCTTAAAGGATCATTTTTACTTTGTCAAACGGCCGTGTCAGCCGACAAAAATGTATCATCCATTGTTGGCTGGCACGAACATTCAACTAAGTATAAATTAGCCTTTAGACTTAACCCCATAGTATACCACTGTATAGAGAGGAGGCCGGCCCACACGGCATGCTTAAGAAAGGTCTGTGGTGACGTCCTTGTTTTTGCTATAATCTGACTGCAGCGGGTGGGAGCCAAGCTGCTTCGATGGAGACACAGGAGGGGCAGAACCTCAAGATGCTGCATGACATACTTAGCTGCTGGGGTTCGGGATGAGGCGGCTCTGGCAAAACGAAAAGGTAAAACATCGCACACACATAAATCGCATGGTGGCTGGGGTCTCTGGGGCTGGCGCTCGCTAATTTAACAGAAAGAAAGAAAAGAGCAAAGCTTGAGCCCTGAACATGAGGAGAAGAAGAGGTGCAACAAGTGGAGATAGTAGATTTCTGACAAAGGCTGGATTTCTAAGCTATTTCAGCTGTGAGGCTATTTTCTCCCCCTCTCCTTTTATTTTCAATATATTCTATCGTCTTCCCTCAGCCCCAGACTCCCAGCGAGGAGGACACAGGAAGAAGACAGCAACACACACACACACACACACACACAAAAAGCCAGCCTAGATACCAAACTGCAAACAAAATAAATACAAGCATGGTCCTCTGGACAAATCAAATGCTCAATCAGAACTGTCTGAATGACACCTTCTAAAAGACACATGAAAACGCCAGATGAACCATTTAAACTTGAATGCTTGTTTTGTTTTGTTTGGGTTGGCAGAGTCTAGAATATTTGTCGGCTCCTCACGACATGCAAATCTCCTACACTCTTTGAATCACAAACGTGCCCGTTAGCTAGAATCTAGAGCTAGAAAGTGTTCAACGTTACTCACATCAAACATTTTATCCTTAGCAGATCTCCTCAAACTTTTGAGAAACTAGGATGCGACCGGGGGTGTGAATAATACTGAAGCGTTTGTTTGTTTTCCATTCGTTGAACAGCAAACAGAGAGCATGCTGTTGGTTAAACACACAATAGCAAAGTAGTTTCCCCGTTCTATATCAAAGCTACTTCAAACAATGAAGAAAACAGTCTAGGGCTGTCCTCCACAAAATATATTCTTAGTAGACTAATAGTCATAGGAATTTGTCCACAAGATCATTTAATCTACAAATCTGTAAAATTGTATTTGCCACAAAAGGATACAGCTACGAGCAGCCATTTCAGATTGGTGAGGTAGAGAAGTGAGCATTCTATAACGCCGATTTCACAAATGCCTGTCACAATTATTATTATACATTACATACTGTAATAGTCTAATCACACGTCTCCATGTTGAAATATGTTCCTAGGTTCAAAATATAGAGAAAATATAGACACTTTGTGAGGTTGTAGATCGGTTATTTCCACTATTTCGGAAGCATACAATGATTAAATATAGCCTATTTTGGCCATAGTACATTTATTTTGATTATTGGTACCAGTCATTGTCATTCTTTGCATGCCCAATGAGAAAAACACAATTAATCGTTAATCGCAATCATTTTGTAATTTGTATGACAATTAATCATCAAGTAAACTGTCATGATTATGACAGCACTAATTTAAGGACTACTGGCAATAATATCAATTATGTTATAGACTGGCAGAACTAAAGGGTTATATCTAGAGTTTAAAAAGAGATTTATTACGGATTATCCTCTCACCACTTTTGCTGCTCCCACAGCATAATTTAGTGCAGTGCCAGCGTATAAACATTTGAAACTGTTTATTTGGTCTTTCTCAGGTGTATTATGTAATGTACCTGACCAGACCCAACGGGTCAAAAATATTGTACGCTTCAATAAATTACATGTTGGAGTAGCAAAAATGCTGTGCGGATAATACTTACTTTTCTCTTATTTTTTTTACACTATATACCGTATATTTTTATCCTGCACATACATATCCTTGAAATAGTTTTTTTTTCTCCCTATAGAATAGGGACATTAGGACAATCTATCCACAGACAGCACGGTTTAGTGTCTAAGGTTTAAGCTGTAAGATATTGGATAATGTGATTGTGTAATGAGATGTATCACCTCAAAACATGTTCATCTGTTGCGCAAATTGTCGGTCTAAGAATGGCACGTAAATATTAGATTTCTGAATAAAGCTAATAAGACAAAATAACATAAGCACTACTAACTCCAAATCAATGTTTATAACCACTTAAGCCCTCAATCTCTCAATGTGATGCCTGTTGAGCACCTATCTTGATTATTTTTTTAAAGCTTTAAGAATATTCGCCCGCAACGACTCCTTCCTACATCTCGTCAATGAAAGGGTGCCAACTTTAATCTGGGACGTAATTGAACCGAGAGTTCAGCGCACCCATTCCATTCCTAAACACTGCAGTCTGTCAATCGGGTTGATTTCCCCCGATAAAACTGTCTGTCTGGGTCAACTGCAGTGAGACGACTGCCTGGGGAAATCTACTGAGCCTGATCACACACAGACGGTCCAGGACAAGGAAGGAGGAGGCGAGGGAAGGGAGGGAGGAAGGAAAGAAGGAAGGGAAGGAAGTTATCGACGGGAAGGGTGGGGGAAGGAGAGGGAAGGCGGCCCAGTTCTGTTGGTCCTTTGTTTACCACGGTGTAACCCGCCACAACCGTCAGCAGAGGGCATCAGCGAGGCTACGTTACCTTCATGGGCACAGCAGGGGCAGAAGGAGCGAGGTCGTCGGCGATCAGGAGGCGTCCCCACATAGGGCTCAACTTCCACAAGATCACAAAAAACGGGAGGGAAAGACAGAGATTGTGACAGAGGAGGCGGGCGCGGTGGGTTTGAGGAAGAGAGTGAGAAGTTGACAGATAGGAGAAGAGTTTTAGAGGACACGGGGGAGGAAGCGAGAGAGGGAGGGCGGGATGAAGGGAGGAATGGAGGACGGGGGTAAAGAAGAGAAAACATTGAGGAAGAAAATCAAAAAAAGGCCAAAGCGCACCATGACAGGAAGACAAATCACCTGGAGAAGGAAGAGGAGGCGGCGCACTACTGTACGCGAGCCAAAAAAAAAGGGCGAGTGAAAATACAAAAGGGAAGATATCCGGAGGACAGAAAGAGAAAATAATCCTCTTCTTCTTTCATCTATTTTTTCTTTGTATGGTTGTATTCGTACACCGTGCACATCATACCGTGCGAAAAAGAACATGCCCCAATCTCGCCTGTCAGGTCTGTTCACTGAGAGGAGATAACACGGCACAGAGCCAGAGCGGAATGGATGCAACAACTCTGCAACAATCAAAAAAAAATGTTTTCGAGCCAGTAAGCCACTATGAAAATCTATTGTCTCCCACTACACCTCTAAAGATGCGTACCCATAGATCTGCCTCACAAAAGATAATTGCTTCATCTATGAGGATGTTTCTTCTCCTCCAGGTAAACGCATCATCAGCTCCATTTAAGATCAGCCTGCCATGTGTGCGTTGCATTGACGCTGCGGCTACTTTTGAAGTGCAAATTGTGAGGAAGGAGGCTATTGTTTTGTCGTACACGTGCTGAACGCCTGAAACTCAAGAAGCGTTTACAAGCTCAATTGAAATTGAGGTCACGTACAAGGAAGATTGTATACCATCAATTCATAAACAACCCTCCACCTACCGTATAAAGGAAGTCAGGAAAAGACTAAACAATTTAGTTGAGGGCTACCCAGGAGCGGGAGGTCCTTGAGGGGGTTACAGGGGGTCCCCAGCAAAATGTGGAACAGTTTTAAACAATTAAGCCCTATTTTATAGTTTGGGTTCTATGTAGCGAGAAGGCCTTGTGCACACCTACAAGGACAGGTGCGTCGGAGCCAGCAACCAAATGCGAATCATGAGAAGAAAAGGGTCCCGCACACCGTCTTCACTTATAGAGCAGTAGTTCCATTCAGATGACAACGTTTCGGTCTAAACGACCTTCATCAGTAGTGTGCGGGACCCTTTTCTTCTCATAGTTCGGGTTCTAGAAAGATCTTGACAAAATCTTCTCTTATGGGGGTGTCTGGCAGAAAATCCTTTCAAATGGGGGCCTGTATCACGTATCAATTTGTGGGTGCGGGTGAAAATGTTTGAGAAGCACTAAAGGATCGGTACCAGAGATCTGAGCAGTAGTACATACAGCAGGTTACACAAGTAGGCCATACAGAGAGACTTGAGAGCGTGGCAAATCAATGGATGACACAAACGGGGAACGCAACATTCTCAGCAGGAGACGAGATCTATGAGAATTTAAAAGGTTGCCAAACAACTAAAAGGGGCCACGTGAAAAAACCTGGAGTGGAACGGAGTGAAATCGGATTTTAAGGTCGGCTAGAACCTAGAACACCTGCCATTATTTGCCCTTAGAATTTTAAGGCATGTTTATTCCACCAAATGTGTTCACAGTATAGTAAGTGCAGTAATTCAAGTGCAGCACTGAGGTTCACCAAGTTGTGAGAATGTCGCAATTCATTGAATATTATTTATCAAAATAATCAGTCAGCCACTTTGGACAGACAGCCACTACCTTACCTCCTAAAACATACCAAGCCCTGGCTTTAGATGTTGGCGCCCTCTGCATGACTTGCACGGAGAAATACTGAGCATTCATTGAACTCTGAAGGTGTAAAAAACGGACTGGAAAAGTATTTCTTTTTTTCTTTACACTTTTACAGAGTTGTATTTTACCGTGTAGGCGCACACAGCCATGTGGGTCAAACACGCCTTGTTAGGATTCTTTGTCGATGGGGGTTCGGTCAAAAATGCCACCATTCCGTTACCCCTCCATCATACATAATAAAACAAAGACAAGTCACACAGGCACACACAGAATTCCTCCTCTATAATGCAAGTCCTCGAGACAACACTACCGTACATCCAGTTATTATATTCAAAAGCAAGAGATGAGAGATTGCTTCTAGCAGCGTTATACATACATACTTAAGTCGAATTCACACTGGCGGTGCAAGTAAATTGGACATTTGCTCGCCGCTGCCGGTGTGAATTCGCGATTAGCGCTTGCATACGGCATGCAATGCATTGTGGACATGTTTGCAGACTTAAGTCTTTGCTTTGCAAAGTGTTGAGCCAGAGGGAATATGAGCCTCATGCAACGTGTTGAGCCAGAGGGAATATGAGCCTCATGCAGCAATGTCTCAACCAGTCAGCTCAGTGGGCAGACAATTGGCCTAATAATAAATCCCTGTTTTTGTGTCTGCATATTGTAGCACAATTGTGTGTTCCCTGACAAAAACTCCACGCAATCTCCTGTCTTATGAGTGGTGACGACAGACAGACAATCAGAACCACAGAAAAGCAACATGCCTTGGCTGAAAAGCGTAGGAAAAAAATGCACCTTTTTCACGTTTGTCTTATTCGATTAATACATTTTGAAGCTTTCTACTGATGCAGTTTATTTTTTTATTTTTATTTATTTGCTGTGAAGTCTTCATTCGCCTCGGCTGGAGGTTAGACCTGCGACTTCACTGCTGGAAATGGATGCATTTTAGACGTGGCGTTCAAACAAGGCTGCGTTACACCACAGAACCCACCCAACACACCACCATGTTTCACCCACAGCAGACACAACGACACAACACTGGGGTTAACTGCTGGACGCACAATTTAGACAGGAAGGCTAGTGACCGCAATACTGCCGCTCCGGAGCACACACATACACGCACGCACACAGGCACACAGACGTGGACACGTGCGCACACACATATACACACTCGCAAACACTAGGCAGAGTTATGCAAACTGAGCCGGTATGGGAGAGTGAGAGGGGCCACACTGACACAGCTGGGACTATACAGCACACTGCAAAATCCTAGGTGTTGGTTTAACTCTGTGTTAAATGACACTCTCTCAGAGATAAACTTAACACTGAGGATTTTTCTGTGCACGACTGTGCTACTGTACAGCAGCACACAGCGCAGATGAGTGAAGGAGCTATAGTTACTAAGCCACACCAGTAGTTTTAGTACAGGTCAGTTAAAGGGGAAATCTAAATAGCTTGTGTGCGTGTGTGTGTGCTCTCTCATGGGCGGCGGTGGTTCAGGGGTAGAGTGGCCGGATGGTAACCGCAAGGTTCCCAGTTCAAACCCGGGCTTCCCCAGAGTTAGTGTCGAAGTGTCCTTGAGCAAGACACTGAACCCCTAATTGTGCTGGTTGGTGCCTTGCATGGTTTCCTTCGCCATCGGTGTGTGAATGGGTGAATGTAATGCACTATCTATGTAAAGTGTCTTGGATAAAGGCGCTATAAAAGGCACCATTTAAGAACCCTAATGTCCCTATTCTGGGGCAAACATCTGGCAAAAATAGCTGATCAGTTATTTACGGCAAAAGGATTTGGTGTAGAGGGGAAAAAGCAGCAGCCTTAAAGTGCGAGTGTATAGCCCTCAACTACTGTAGGGTTCAAATGTCTAGAAATGTAAGTAATAACTTCATCTGTGCAGTTTGAGTAAATATCACGATTGTGCTCACAATTTTACAGTAACCAATACGCACAGAGTGAAAGATCTCGTCTTGAATGTTATTGACGTGGTCAAAGATAGTCATAATCCGTGTCGTCTAATCTGTGTTTGCACTGGAAAGGAGTGGGGGGCAGGGGAGGGGCTAAAGGCAGCCAGCTAGCCAGCCAATCAGGGTACACGTACAGGGGACAACGGTGACAGTTGACTTACAGTACAAAGGGGAGGGAAGGACAGTAGTGGGTTAGCCATTAGGTTAGTGAGTTTACAAGCGACAGGTTTGAAATACATACCGCCCAGATGCAAGTCCAGGATTTCACTGTAATTAGAATCTCCCCAATAGTCTACAACAACAGGGATATATTAGAGAATGAATGAGTTATTTTCATACACAACCCCCGATATACATATGGGGCAAATGCACAGCATTCTGCACCAACCGCAAAACATGCAGGTCCTTGCAAACACACGTATAATATGCACACATACGCACGCACACGCAAAGACTCCAACATTACTCAGTATAATTTGTGCAGTACAACATGGCATTTCCCAATGCTATGATAATGACTTTAGACTGCTACTGAACATAGATTTGCTGCATTCCGGTTGACCGACTCATTGCATAATATGAAAGGTGACATTTTACATAAAGTCACTCATCACGGATCATGTCAATATATCGTAAATAAAAATGTTTGTTTTATTTTTGGCAGATTGTTAGATTGTGGAACATCTGTGTAGCATTCACTACTCCAGTTGTGTAATATCAAATACCACATGTTCCAGTTGTCTACAGTATGTTGTCTACTGTAGTTGTAGTTTCTGTATTTGAACACAGACATGGACAACTAAATGTAAAATGTGCACCATTGAGTCATACACAGTAGATGAAGTCAGCAACAACTCTCTGAATTGCCTGTTTGTAGTTCAAAAACTACAATTACTACAATATAAAATAAATAAATCAAAAAAAACTTTTTTGCCACAGCAAATGATGGCAGAAAGGGTTTTAATCAGCTTTCAAAAGGGTTGTGACTGCAAACCAATTAAACCGGTTTCTTTCAATACACAGTAAAACCCTCAGTGTCAATGTTTCTCCATCTGTAACTTCGAGGGAGCGTATACAAATGGACTCTCGGGAGCTGGATTGACGCAAATGATTTTACCGTGTACCATCGAGAGATATTATTTTCCCGATGAATGCAACCTCATCCAAGGCTGGATTAGAGAGACAGAAACCCCATGCCACTCGCCACGTTAAGACAACAAACCAACATCCAGGATGAGTACACACAAATCTATGTCGGTGACACACATCATTCCGCTGAGGGCATGCAATTGGGACACACACACCGAGACGGACAACATGTTGGACAGATGGGGGCGCTGTTGCAGTGTGTCACCACAGATGGCACCGAACGGTGTTATAATGGCATTATATAAAACAAGTATAGCTATGGTAAATCTAATACCTGATCTTCTTTTGTGCTGTTTGGGTAATGTATAAGTACCTTTGTACAACAACCCTTAGAGAGAGTAGAGTAAGTAGACAGGTTAAAACAACATCCTTTTCATTGTTGTGAGACATTTTGATAAAGAGAGAAAAAGGAAAATAGTAATTGAATTACAGGTGTGTGTGTGGGGGGGCAGACGGACGGACACTTTCTTTCAGCGATGGTTTTCAAAATCTTTGTGCCCCAAGGCACGAGAGACTGCGAGATCAAACTGCCGTGTCGGTCGGCCGGTAGATCGGTAGGTTGGTCGGTAGGGCAGAGATTTTTTTTTTTTTTACATGCTAGTACAGCAGACTGAAAACAACCAAAACCCCGAACCCCTAACCCCTTAACCCTAATTGCAGTTAAGCCTTTTCCACAATGAAGCTTTCTCCACAAAATTGAGAAATGGTTTTTTTTTTACCCTTCTGCCACCTTCATCTCTCGAGTCTAATGAATGGTTACACACCTATTCCATCGCCCCAGAGTAAGGACTTATTGATTTTCAAACCTTTTCAAACTTTAAGCCTCCCCCACCCCAAAAAAAAACAAAAAGCGTTTGAACACTTATTCTTCATACCGACAGACCTACCGACATAGGGCGGGAACAGACATTGTCGACATGTCGATCGGCAATTGGATCTCGGCCCTCCTGCAAGGCACACCGATGAGCAAGCCAAAGTGTCAAGGCACACCTGCATTCATAGCTATTATAACAGATCTACAACCTGCTACTAAGAAAGTTGTAAGCTTGTAGGTCTGCTATTTTTTAAGTAAATTAAATGAATTAATTATTAATTAATTTACACAACCAAAATAGGGACACAAAGTTTAAAGTGGTTAAAATATGTTTCATAACTTGTGAAACTGAAAATCTTTAATAAAATGCAAAATAAAAATGTTATGGTATAATCAAATGTTTACCTCTGTATTGGAAATATATTACATTAAAATGTACACGTTCTAACTTTACAGTAGTATATGTTGCAGTAATAATGTGCGATTGTCTGGACTTGTCTCACGGCACACCGGCGTGCCTTGGCAGGCACACAGTTTTGGAACCATTGCTCTACAGAACATCCAAACAAAAGTTTTTTTTATGGGCATGCATTTTGCATTGTAAATGTTGTGCTTTCAGAGTGCAGCCAGCCTCACCGCACAACTATATTAGAATGGAATGCGTTGTCAATTCTAAAAACAAGACCAGAGCGCAGCCTGATTACTTTCAATGACAAACGCGTCACACAGCTCAATTGTTATTGCTCCTCTCCACAGCGTGCATGCTCCACGGCCTGGCATAATGTAGGAAATAATGAAGTGTCCTCTCCGGTGAGTCGTTGTTAACGCCGTTGACAGGGCGTCATCGCTCAGCGCTTTGATTCAGTTGTTTTGGAGAAACAAATAAATGGGCCTTTCCATCATCGATACTACACGCCGAAAACCTGGGGTGTTAATTTAACTATGAGAGTGCATAGACGGACCCCGAAAGGGTCCGTTTATGCACTTTCATAGTTGAATCTAACCCTCTGGATTTTACGGTGTACATTACGGGACGTAGTGGTGTATAACCGTAATAGATTGGGTGTCAGCAGCACCCGAAGATTTTAAATGCTTCTTAGAAGAAGTTCTAGACGAGCTAATAAGACAGCAACACTACAATTCCAATCATACTACACCTCGGTGAACAAACGGTTTATCGGTCTAAAATAGCTCTACAGCGGATCGCCGACGTCGGCAGCCTCCAATCGGTGAGGTGGAAATCTCTAGACCTGGTCACATGTTCAGATGAGAGAACCAATCAGTGTTAAGAGGCTAGGGTTACCTGCTTCGCCTCGTAGGGCCTTCTCCACGGCCACACCCCTCTCCTCCAGCTGTCTCTGTTTCTCCTCCACCTGCTCCAGCTGTCTCTGGATAATCTGACAACAGAAAAAAACACACATAAACAAATGAAATTCATTTAACTGTGATTAGTGGCAAAATAACTACCGTACGTGTTCCTGAGCAGGACGCTTAACCCCTAACACCTCATCATAGGCATCTGAGCGAGAAGAAGAACTACTGTCTTATCTGAAAACTTCCTCAGAGAATGAAGGTGAGACTGATGTGATTACCTGACACTTCCTTAATCAATGTCCCCGACTTGGTTCCGCAGTTATCCCTCAATAAACGGTAACGATAACAATAATTGTTTTGTTTTTTATCAAAGTGGCATGGCTGATTGGTATCGTGTTGCTCTCTGCATGAATGCCACAGTTTCTGATCATTACCATCAAAAACATTTTCTCGCAAACATTTCATTTCCTCATTGGTGTTAGGTTACGGGGGAGCACTTGTTTTCTATTAACTCAACCTGACTGGATAGTATTTCTTCCTCAGACTAATGCTGCATATAGAGAGGCTCCGAGCGGTGTTCGTGGATTTCCACAGGTAAGCTTCAAAAATCACACCTGTGTGAAGTGAGTGGTGCAACTCCGTGTGGGGGTCCCCGGACGTTCCAGACCCACAGTAACGCGACCAGGGTGCCGGCCCGGTTCCGGCGGGCCGCCCCACGTCCGAAACGGTCGAGAAATTACAGAGTTACCGTGTGGGGGTCCCCAGGGGGTCCCTCTACTGTACTCTTAAGTGGCTCCCTCACGTTTTGCCTCTACACCAAATCTCTTCACCGAAAATAGATGATCTATGAGGTCCCAAAAATAGCAAATCTACAAGCTCACACAACTAGCAAATCTATATAATCTCACAAAAATCTGCTATTTTTGCTGATCGTTTGCCTATTTCTTTTCAGAATGTCCATGCCCATTATGACATGCCCAGAACAGAGAAGCTATGCTTCATGTAGTGATGTGTTTACCTGTGCTTCATGTAGTGATGTGTTTACCTGTGCTTCATGTAGTGATGTGTTTACCTGTGCTTCATGTAGTGATGTGTTTACCTGTGCTCTATGTAGTCTCTTGAGCTCCTCCTGCTTGGCCTGTCTGCGCGCCGCCTTCTGAACCCTTCTGGTCAACTTGGCGTTCAACTCCTCCTCTGTGTAGGTTTTCTGTTTTTAAAACGACACAAACAGTGGTTAGTAGGGAGTCTAGGGACGCACTGCGCACACGTTCCACAGAGCCGTCCAGGGCCCTTCAAGGAAACCAGCGGAGGAAGCAGGGAACTTCTGAATCACCTTGTTTTACTTTCTACAAGTTGAGGAACAACATGGACTTAAAGGCCTAGTGGAGACTGACATCACAATACATCTTAAGACAAAGGGCCTCAGAGGGAATCTACTTAGGAGTCTAATCTAACCTTGCAAAACAATGAAACTAGCTTTTGTAATACTACAGCTTTCAGCGCCTCTGTCAAACCCCGTTATATATTTTTTTCTGCTCTTAATTTGTGTCGCCAAACACAATAAAGTAAGCAAGGTTATCGCCCCCATTTATTCGTGTCAAAATAAAAAGGAAAGCTGGTGGAAACACAGGAAAAAGAAGTATAGCACTGAAAAGGAGAATGTAGCAGGATTCATTCAGAGTTCATCCAATAGCAGCACTGGAGCTGGAACGGTCAGTCGGAACGGTCAGTTGGAACGGTCAGTCGGAACGGTCAGTCGGAACGGTCAGCGATAGATACAGGAAGATTAACCACTTAAGCCCTATATACATGTCATACTAAATAGAATAGTGAGAATAGCCGATCTACAGTATAACCTCACATCGCAACTCGTTGTGAGCTTGTAGATCTGCCATTTCTGCTATTTTTTAGGAGAGAAGAAATATATTAAAATTAATCTGTTTTTAAATGGTGCTGTAAGTTATATTTTCCTGTTCAAGTAAGTGTTAAATTGTTCTATATTCACATTGCAATCATTGCTATAAGTGTTAGTTCAATAACAGAGGTCTCCCTATATCTCATCCAATCAGGAGTGAGAACTTTAATTGGAATTGATGCTATACATACATTGGCAGACAAAACTGGTATTGAAACTCGTGCTGACCTACGTGAACATTTATTTGCTATTCACTAAAGAGCTGGAGAGACAGGGAGACAGACGCCCCTTACTGGACAAACACTAATAGAGCGGTTTTCTTTTAGCCAAAAAAAAATGTAACTTGCAGCACAATTTAAACAATTTTCAAAAACACATGGAATGTTTGTGAATTTGCCCCACAATAGGGATGCCAGGGTTCTAGTGGTTAGAATGAGACCAGTGTGCACCAGTACAGTACAGTACAGTGCAAAAAGGAAGGACAGCCCCTGCCATCACAGGTGGGGAAGGTAAACAGCATCACATCACAGTGACCAGAACAAAGAGGTGTGCAGCGTTTTTATAGCCGTGGTAGAGCGGATTGGACCTCCAGCAGAGGGGGGGGGGGGGGGGGCGCTGTTATACAGTAACTGGAACCTGACATCATCATGCATTGAAGAAAAACAAAAAAAAAGGGCCAGTTAGTTCAGAACGGTTGAGTGAGTGTGAGCCCAACCAAAACGGACGGAGAGAGGGAGAGAGAGGAGGGGGGTTAAGGGCGGTGCACTGGCACATGCACAGAGGATGACGAGGGGTGTGTGATCAAGAGGATGACGAGGGGTGTGTGATCAAGGGGGACATGATGATGAACACACTACCTTTGTGGCGTACGATCTCTTGAACGCCAGCGCGTGAGGGACATAAACAGACTTGGGGGGAGGGGGGGGAAGACAAAACAAAAACAAGGAGGGGAAACAAACGTGATACAGATGAAATAATCAAAATGGGTTAATGATGATTATGTATTAAAAAAAAAAATCATTCAACTGAATTACTCCTGTGATCAAACAGGCAATGTTAATTAATGCCCCACAGCACCGGCACCTTGACAAGAGTGCAAGTCATACAGCAATTTGTAAACCATAAATTAGCCAAACAACAAACATAATTTAAAGCCACAATCCAGGATTTATTTGATTGAATATAACATTGTTTAAACCAATCAGTATTGCAAGAGTTAGGAGGCCGAGGTGGTCTCTCTACTCTTCCAAATGTATACTCTGGTATCACGTTTGACAGCTACCAATTGACACGGTCAATAAAGTTATCTGAAGCAAATGGCGCACTGGATTTGACACTAGATGTGCCGCCATTTTTGTTGTAGTTTTGTTGCAATTACCTCTCTCAATTGGGAGGAGGAAACAATGTACACACAAACTTACGGATTGTAGCTTTAATGTTAAGGTTGAACACAGATTACATGTATTCACAAAGACGTTCACCAGAGGGACAGTACTGTAGATCTATTGCTAAACTCTACAACAGCCATTCTCAACTGGTGGCCCGTGAGGATATTGCAAGTGGGCCCCCAAATAACTGGCAAAATACTTATTATAATATATTTTTTTTAAAAGCATAAAAAAGTGAGTTTTCATTGTGATACCGATATATAGGGACTTTAAAAACTATTTACACTATTATAAAATGTTTTTTCTAAATAATAAAGCACGCCTAATAAAGCTTACAGTAGGGCCCTTAAAGTATACTGCCACCATAGCCTGAGCTAACGTGTTAGGTTTCTGGTCTAGAGGGGCGGGTCGCGGCTGAGATTTGCGCACACCCCGATTGGTTCACCGATCTGTACGTCAACCTGGAAGGGTTTACTCCCACTTCTAGACCAGAGCGGCCAATGTGTTTCCCCAGGCTTTCATTTTTTGCGCCGACGAAAATGAGAATATGGGTACCGAGGCTACTCCCACCTTAGTTCCATTGATCCAAGCCCTAACACAATCGATTGATCATTACATTAAAATAAACATGCTCTGAAAATGCCATTCGGCTGCCCAGTTAGGTTGTGGTCAGATGGGTGGGCCACAAACACGTGGGCCACAAACACGATCTTCAAGTGGGCCCCCGATTGTGAAAAGATTGAGAACCACTGATCTACAAAGTCCTTCACTAAACTCTACGAAACGAAACGACACGACACGTTTACAGCTACAAACACCACATAGACCACAGAGCACAGCTACAAACACACCATATGGACCACAGAGCACAGCTACAAACACACCATATGGACCACAGAGCACAGCTACAAACACACCATATGGACCACAGCACTACTTGCATCACACAGGACCACACAAAGGCATGCTGCTAGGATAGTGGGATCGCTTCAGGAAATTTCAGAAAGTCCATTTCCTTTGACTGTGGCACCTCCACAAGATTAATGGCTTCAATTCTCAAGTCAGAATTCATAGGCGGCAACAAAACAATGCCTTGATCATTACTTTCATGTACCTTTTGTACGATTCCGTTTGGAATTGGATTTACATTCTACTGTATAATGAGTGCATGCCTCTGGCCCCCACAGCTCTATTAATCTAATCTTCCATAAACACAAGTACAACCAGCAGCTATATGGACAGAATGCTTTTGAATTCCAAACACAAATGAATACAAATGGATTCTCAATAAGTGGGACTCATGCTGCAGAGGATTAAGCCCAAGTTAGACACTAGAATATCAGATATACAAGACGAGCTGTAGAGCTTGTAGATCTGATAGTTTTGGTGCAGCAGCAGCGGTGCGAAACTCTGACGCAAAACCTGGCTTTTAGATGCGTGTGCCTCACTTGGTAATGGTATTGTTCCACAACTTTCTCCTGTATAATTTAAACTACTTGCATAACAATTTCGTCCAGCCTTCCCTTAGAAGATGCCTGAATCCATCCATAATAGAAAGGTCTCCCAGTCCCAAAGTTGCATTGCAGATGCAGTTATGCAAAAAAAAAAGTTAAGATGTACTTCTACTTCATTTTTTGGAACAGTGGTGCATTGGACCTTTATATGTGAATGGTTTGTTGTTGAAAGCCATAAAGGAAAATTACTTATTATATTAATATTCCTGGTTTCGTTCCGTAATCATGCATAGCTTTGGGGGGAAATTGAATCAGCACAGAATGTAATCTACAGAACAATCAAACTATCCATGTTCACAATGAGAGAGAGCACGAATTGAGCAAAACGCATGAGTCGACACTTTTCACCTCTGCACCAGTTGAAATTCAAAAGCATCCATGCCTCTACCTCTACCACATAATACCTCATCCCCTTCTTTATCTTTCTCTCCATCAGCATCTCTTTCTCGTACGCTCTCTTTTTGCCTTTCTGTTGCCCTCTTTCTCTCCTTCAACTGCCTCATTCTCTCCTCCTTTATAGCTTCCTTCTGCATGCCTGACACTAGATCAAAGATGTCCGTGTGGCACTATGAAAAATAAAAAATAAATAAATGCATGGAAAGATGAATTTGAAGCAACAGAAATGGCTGTGGAACATCGTTGGTGTCGGGCAGAAACTTTTGGTAAGACTGTATATATTAAAGTCAGGTTTATAATGGATTATAATAATGCATCGTTACCCACATTTAAATATATCTTTGTAAATGAATGCCCTACTTTATCACACAAAGGTAGTGAGAATAGCAGATCTGCAAGCTCACGACACATTGTGAGTTTGTAGATCTGCTATTTTTGAGCTGTGCCTACGGTTACAGTACGGACAGGTGCAACACCGCCGGGACATGCCGGGTGGCGCTGTTGAGCTGCCTAAAGGACTACAGTGCAGCTGTTGAGCTTTACAGAGTACCCCCCACCCACACACACACACACACACACACACACACACACACACACACACACACACACACACACACACACACACACACACACACACACACACACACACACACACACACACACACACACACACACACACACACACACACACACACACACACACACACACACACACACACACACACACACACACACACACACACACACACACACACACACACACACACACACACACACACACACGATTTTGGAAATACAAGGTTTCCACTCAACCTCAACGATATGATGATAATACATACAATGTATGTAGCGCTTTTCAGTACTCAAAGTTGCTTAATTATAATCATAATATCTGACACATTTATATACAGTAGGCTTTCTAAATACCCAAAGACGCTTTACATGGGGAGGAGAAAACAAAAGAAAATCAACTTTATTAGGGAATAAAATAGAAATGCTGAGTCTGACTTGCCTAATAGTTCCCGTCATCACTCACCTCTGCCTTGTTGGACTTCTCCAACGATCTTTCCAGCACGTCATCACAGGACAGGTCCGAGTCTTCAGAGAAGCTCAGATTCCGCCGCGACTTCAAGTCTGTTAACACGTGTCAAGCCAACCCCAAAGAAAGCAATACAGCATCTCTGTTATTTACTGGTACAATTCAGAGCCTCAAGCACACAAAGTAATGTGAGCATTAAAAAAAAGTCTATCACAAATGTTATCTTAATACCTTAACGTAATTGTATTAACTTAGTCAAGTTCTAGAAATTTCCCTTCTTTTAATGATGGTTTCAAGTGTTTGTCTTGCTTATGGTGTTCATGAAGCAAAAAGTATATATTAATATTTGTTGTCTATTCTTTTGTATTATCATCCTCTGCAATCTCTTTGATGTAAATCAAAAGACCCCAATGGAAACAAGCCTCAGGGCTTTATCGCATTTTATCCTTTTGGATTTTATGTGCGCACACTTTTATGCATTGAACTTTCACACAATTTAAAAATGTATGGACTGTCTCACCTGACGATTTCCCAGGAGGTGATGATACCTTCTTCCCAGAATCCTGAGTGGTGGAGCTGGACGACGGTGTGCTGGGGCACGACTTGTCGTCCTTCTTCTTCTTGTCCTTCTTGTACCCAGAGAACACGGCCTTCCACAGAGACTTGTGCTTGGGCGGTGTCTCGTCCGTGCTCGAGAGCCGGCCGCTCTCGTTCTTGGCTTTCTTCTCCTTCTTGTTCTTCCGCGGCGAGAAGAGAGAGCTGCGCTTCTTGCTCTTACCCCCGGAGGAGGCTTCGGACGAACAGACCGAGCTGTCCAGACTCTTGTTGCTGCTGAAGAACCGTTCGGGCAGAGTGTCCGCTCTCTTGGACTCCAGGGCTTTCACGGCCGACCTCTTCGGAGAGCCCATCGACTTCTTGCTCTTCGCCGAGGCGTCGGAGGAAGGGCTCAAGTTCCACGCCACTTTAGGCGAGGCGCCCTTGGCCACGTCGGACTCTTTCATTTTGTTCAGCTGCTTGGCCATGGCGTCTTTCAGAGCCTGGCTTTTGATGGACTTCTCCCGGGCTCTCATCCGCTCTTCCGCGATCTCCTTCGCCTCCGGGGAGAACTGCGTCATCCTCTGGGGCGGAGAGGTGGGGCTGGCGGGGATGTTGGGTTTGCCGTTCTCCATGGCCAGGGCCAGGTGGAGGGGAGGTCTGTCCTTGCTTGGCGTGCTTCTGGGTGGGGTGCGGAACGGGTCTGCCCTGGTCTCTGGCATCCGCTCGTTAGGTCTGTCACCACCATGAAGTGTTAGTTGACGGTTAGTTATCATGCAAATAATAGCGATTATTACAAATAAAAATTACATTACATACAGAAGCAGATATGTCAAATAACATATCGTACAAAACCCATTACTGAAATACACAAATAAATGACAATGTTCAATAATCAAAATAAGTTATATGTACTATGGCCAAAACTACATTTTAGACTTTCAAACATTTTCACAGCTAGCAAAAATAGTTGATCTACAAGCTTATGGCCTATTCTCTCTCATATTAATACATTATATTTATTCATTTTAGGGCATTTCTGAAAGGTTTCGCCTGAACTGCCCAAAATAGGGACACGATTATGCCAAAACAGATGTGATCACCTCAAAATCTCAAATAAATAATTGTGATCAGGTGAACTGTGCAATAACTGTTGACAAGGCCTACCGCTCGTCGTAGGTGTCTTCCACGTCGTCGGCGAACGGGATCTCCGCCACCGTCTCCACGAACGACTTCCTGGCCTCTTCCCGCCGGGGCCTCCTCTTCTCCCTCATGACGACGACGACAGCCGCCGCCGGAGGAGGTGGTGGTGATCCCGGATCGGCGCGCGTCTTCGGCGAGGTCGGCGTCAGCACCCGAGGGGCCGGCTTGGGCTTGGGCGCAGCAGGGCTCAAGGGACTCAGCTGGGTTCTGGGTGCGGGGACAGGCGTCTTCACTTTTACAGGCGCCAACGCTGCCACAGTCACCGGCGACTTGGCCTTGGTGGGGGAGGCAGCGGTGGACGAGGGCTTCTCCATCCCGTTGCTCCAGGACACCTGGTGCCGCGGCGGTCGGAGCACGGCCGGAGACTGGTTCGCAGGCACGGGCGGCGGGGGACTGGAGGGCGGGGTGAGCATGGTGGAGTCGGAGGTGTTGTAGATGTCGCTGTTGACAGTCTTGCTTGTGGACGTCGTCGACGTGCCGTTGAGCCCCAGGACAGAGCTGTTGCTCAGGGCCCTCCGATCGGAGCCGTTGGTTTTGGGCTGCGCCGACAGAGCGACGGGAGTGATCACCTGACCCTCCAGGGTGATGTTGAGCCTGCGGATGACCGAGCGTCCGGTAAAGTGAGGCTTCAGCTCCTCGGCCAGGTTTTTGGGGCAGGGCTTAGGGGAGGAGTCCGGGGTAGGATCCCCTCTGTTCTCCAGGATCTTACTGCCGCGGTCCAGAGGCGTTAGACCCAGACTCTTACGGATTTCGGCACTCTTCTGCCAAAACTCCTCTATAATGTCAGACTTTTTAGACAGGGATTCACAGGACGAATCCAGGGACTGTGAGGACTCGAGCGGGGCTTTACTCGTCGATTTGGCCTTGGGGGTGGAAGTGCCAGCGGGGACGGGCTGAATCCTGACAGGCGAGTCCGTGCTGAGGGGCGAGGAAGGCTCGTGGCAGGGCAAGGGTTGTGCGCAGATGGGGGCGAGGGGGTTGCCAGTGAGCGGGCAAACGGAACGCTGAGGGTAGACGGGAGATATGGGGGTGTAGGTCTCTGGTAAACGGAGAGGCTGAGAGCGGATCGGAGACTCGACTGGCGTTCCGACCGGTGAGCTGACGGGGGTCGTTCGGACCGGGGAGCTGACGGGGGTCGTTCGGACCGGGGAGCTGACGGGGGTCGTTCGGACTGGGGAGCCGATGGGGGTCTTAGAGGGCGACTTTGGAGGCGTGCAGGCAGCGTCCGGGATGGGAGAATGGACCGGGAAGAGGATAGTGGGAGGAGCAGGGGAGACACTCTGTGGAGTATTGGCATTTAGAGACAGATCCAGATTTGTCTTCTCAGGATGTAGTTCCTCCACTACAAAAGGTTCAGTGAAAAAGCCCTGACGAGGAGATTTTGCCAAGGCAGGAGAAGTTGTTTGAGTCACCTGGAAGATAAACAGCATGAATCAAATAAATAAGACTCCAAACAAAACAAAAATCAACGATATACCTGCTGCTGAATAAACGGGGTTGCCATCTTACCGGCGTCTCAGGCTGGGGAGCCGGTTTGACCAGGGAGAGGAGAACATCATCTTCCTTCTGCAAAGGGCTGACGGCTCTTGGTACTGAAGAAAACGAGAAAGATATTGAACAAGCTTTCACTCGATCAGTAAACCTTATACATTCACAAGCTTGTTCTGGAAATGTGGCTGGATTTTGAAACGGTTTATCGTCTCTTACTAAGAACGGAAGCCATTCCCAGACTTTTGAAGTGCTCGTCTTCAGGGAGTGCTTCAATGTGTTCTGACGGGTGCAACAGAGCCTCAGCTTCTGCATCTGAAGGAATGTCATCTGGAATAAACAAGAATGTTGTTATTATTGTGTAAATGCCGGTGTGGATATCTGTATAATACAGCATATTGGCGGTGGCTCAGGGGTAGAGTGGCTGGATGGTAACCGCAAGGTTGCCTGTTCGAACCGGGCTCCCCCAAACACACACACACACCACACACACACACACACTCCACTAGAGCCTACACTGATTCAGAGAGCGAGAGACAGGCAGAGAGAGAGCTGCCTCTGTGGTGATGAAAGTCGCATGCAATAGATTATGGATAATTATTAATTACAGCGAGATTATGAGGTTACCCGAGGTAATGCCAGCTCTACTGTAGCCTACCAGCTAGCTTTTGCTATTCATAATCATCTGTTAATATTAATAATCTATCACTGGATTCAGGGGGTGAGTGAGTAACACAAAATGATGGGGGTCCTTGACATGAAAATGTTTGAGAAAGACTGATATAGAAACATGGGTTTTTCTGAAAACTGTCAAAAAGACATTTGTAGAATGGTCCTCAGGTCTAAATGGGTTGTTAACTGATGCAGTTGTTCCTGAAGTGACCTACCCTGATCCATCTCTGTACCAGGCTCCACATCCGGTCCATCTGCCTCTGCCTCCAGGTGGTTCTCCTCACAGGGTACTGGTGTCACACAGGAACAGCAACAAGTCAATCATTGTATGATCCCTGAACAGTAGCTCTCAATAAATAACATAGCAAAATAAAAGCTTTCCTAACTAATTGACAGCAATGGCCTTTATCTGAACGTCCCATGTGAGGTTTCTCACTTCAGGGTTAATCAATGAGGAGAGGAGAGGAGAGGAGAGGAGAGGAGGCAAGACTAAACTAAACAAAAAACAAACTATCTTGATAATCACTTTGTAATGCGAGGCACATAATATTATGCTCGATGATGAAAGGACATGGAAAAGTCCTTTAAAATATTTTCTACCAATTCATCTAATTTCCATGAAGAAAGCTCAAAGGGAAAACCTCTAGCAAAGAAATATGGCAGAAATAAATTAATAATGCAGTTGTAAACAAGTATTTTCCGTCAAAGGATATGAACAATGGAAGGAGTATAAAACAGCATTAGTGGTGGTTAGACGCAACATGCACTTAGCCATGACGGTAGCAGCAAACAGGTGGCATTTGCGTCAGGAGACCGCCCAGTCAAGGAGTTAAAGACATTTACCAGACAGACAAGGGGACGGCATCCCCTCTGTGAGAACAGACGAGTAAAAACGTGAAAGAAGTATCCATGCAATCACTGCCATGATTTATATTTAACTATTACGTCAATAATTACGCATCTGTCCTTGCATGATACATTGCAGCACATTATAATGTTTCTGATCAACAGAAGACATTTTCAAGTTGTTGTTGGTTTTTTACCCACAAACCATGCTGCAATGCTCAAGGGTTGAAACACAAGGATTTGATTTGATTATATTTTATTTTGACCTTAATGTAGCTGGAGCTTTTAAAACACTTCAATACTGACACTGCTGAGTGCACTGTAATTACAATAGACATTTTAATGTAGGACTAATGGTTACGGTTTTCACAAACTTACGGGTTGAGTTGTTATTGTACTAAATCACTCAGATTAGCAAATAACCAAAAATATATCTAAAAAAAACTACATTTAGAAGTTGCCAATAACAATAACAGATATAATCTTGGTCATGTAGATGGTGGTAGGAGTGTGTGTGTGTGTGTGTGTGTGTGTGTGTGTGTGTGTGTGCGCATATGCGTGTAATTCATATAAATAGATGTATAAAATCTCTCCCCTTGTATAGCGAATCAACCCACAAAAAAGGTCTAATAGTTTTGTTTAATTGAATAAATCGATTAGTCTGTTTAATCAGACTAGTATTATAGTTTGTTGTACAAAGGTGTCGTTGGAAAAAGGTCGACCTTTGGCCGTTGTAATATGTGCTTTATATATAAAGTTTGAGTTGAGTTGAGTGATATTGATTTGAAGTCATATCACCCAGCTCTAGTTGGAGTCAGGAAAAGGTGAAACGCAGATGTATATCTGCTCCCCCGTGGCCTAGTGGTGTTACAGAGTGCATGCTTGTGAGTCTACTCGTCTCGCGTGGGTTTTTTGGGGGGGGTTTTTGTCTGCATGCTCCAGGAAAAAGGCCAGCGGATAGAGAAGAGATATCTGGGCTCTGAGATGGTGATCTCACGGTGGTCTGTGCTACCTCCAGAGGACATGGACTCCAACCAGACCCTCACGGCCTCGTGTCGGGCGGTGGCTACGTTCGAAACCAGGAAGATACGGGTACGATTGTGGGAGAGAATCGGCGAGGGAATGAAAAAGTCAAGACAAAGGAATTAATTAAGACACAAACGTAGCATAACACAAAAGAGGAACAAAGCTGAAAAAATAAATAAAATAAAAAATAAACATTAACAAAGAGTTAACGATGCACCGGGAGAGCAACTGGCTGGGATTCCTGTTCCACACCCACAAGGAGCCAGCAGCAACACTGAACTGACACAACTTCAAAAAGGCAAAGAAAACAAAAATTAGACATTCCAGGGGAAAAGAAGCCACATAACAAAAAAAAGGAAGCCACATAACAAAATGTTCACACACACAAAAAATACGGATGATTATGACATAAAACAGATGATTATGACATAAAACAGGTGGGTTAGTGAGTGGAGGAGGGGCAGGCTGGTCCTTCTGTGTTCAAAACAATCATACAGCAGCAGCCACATTGGTAAAAACACAAAAGTCTCTCCTGGTCTTTTAACCCACTGGGGCCACAGCACTGGGGGGACCAGCACCATGCAGCGACACCTTGCCCCTGGGCCGGGCTCTTCTCACTGGGTTACCTGTGGAGGAGGGCTGGGTGAGCTGCTGGGAGATGGACGCCGTCTGGCCGTCCTGGGTGGCCGTGCGGCCATCACACGCCGGTGTGATTGCTGTGATCACCAGCGACGGGAGGCTCTGGGGGTCCACGGGCTGCAGGATTTGTTGGATCTGAAGGTTCCTGGCTATGCCGGGTGGTGTTATGATTTGTTGTTTGGACAATACGTGGCAGGTGGGGGGCGTCGATAATAATGTTATGAGATGAAGACAGTGGCATGGGGATGGGAATGAGCACAGGGTGAGAATAAGAGACAGAAGGCAGAGAGACAATTAGAACATGACAGAGATGGTACAGATCAGAGGAGAGCTGCTCGAGGCTGCATGCACTAGAACTGCAACAAAAGTCAAATCATTAAAACCAAAACAAATCACCAAGCCACACAATTCTCATCAGCCTGTGAACTCTTTAACCTCAAAACACAAAACCATACAGCAAAACGCCTGCCAATAACACTGCATTCAATAGATTAGTGGTTAAGAGCAAAGTATTGGACAAAAACACAAAATGTTAAGCGTTAAAATCAGCAGGGTATTAAAACATAATTAAAATATATAACCTTTGAAAGGCCAAACACGCACACAAAAAACCACACACAACAAAACACAAGATTGTTTTCCTCTCAAAGCCCTTACAGTAAATAAATGAAATACAAATTGCCCAAAAACAAACAAAAGACTCTTGGGGGGGAAGGCCTACAGAACAAGAAAACCAGGCATTATTAATAACGAGAAGTCTCCACATCATCATGTTACTGCAAACGCATCCACAGTCAGAGCCGCTACCTTTAAATGTACCCACGGCCTCTTCGTCATGTGTGAGGTGCTTCTCCAGCCAAAGGCCAGACTGGAGCTCCCTCTCCCAAGGGCAGTACTCCCCCTCTGCCAGAGGGGGGAGACAAAGCCCCAATAATAACCCAAGCACACACACAGACAGACAAACGACAGGCAAGACATGGAGGAGGAACAGAGAGGTTTTGGTGAGGAGGAGGAGAAAGGTAAGACGATGAGCAGTACAATGTGTGAAAACAAACGGCACCACAGATTAAACCGATTTTAATAATAAATAAATAAATAAAAAAAGATGGGGATGTGGAGTTCTAGCTGATACATCCAATGATGTCATTGCGGGAATGTAAACGCACCACTGATGATTCATGAATACTACAATGAACACTGGAAGGAGAACACAATGAGAGAATTATCAATGGGCTCAGTCCCGAGTTTAACCAAAAGGTGGCATACAGGCTTCCTGTTCCAGTTCAGTTTCTCACAGCTTCATTTGAATGGCTTTATAGTAGATATGAACCAAACGGGTGAAGAAAACAGATTGGTTTTATGAAATATCCCAGGCTTCTGGACATATTGCTAGTTTGCTTCAACTCTAATAATACCTGAACATAGCAGAATGATAGCATATCTAAGACGCATTGGGAGCTATTTTCCTGTGCAACATACTTCCATAAAAGACCATCCAAATGACTGAAATTAGTCGTGGCGACTGAGAACTTTAATCCACACATTGCCGTATGTTAAACATAACAAGCAACCGATATGCCACCTTCTGGAAACCCGGGACTACAGGCGGCCATATTGATATGCTCTAAAGTTTAGTGATTTAGTCTGTAGGGCTTTCAGACTGAAATTAGATGCACAGTATATTTGAGAGACCATATTAACCAGTTAAGCCCTAAAAACATACTTCCATAGTAAGACAAATATCGCACATGTCTTGTGGCACTTCTATTTTAACTGTTCATTCATGTTTTTATCTTTGCAACAATTTTTGCCTAAAAGAAAAAAGACTAATATAATTACTGTAGTGTCCTAAAGTAGTTAAGAGAAGGACTTCATAAAACACTACACACATAACGGTGTTAGAAGACATGTGGAAGTTATTAACACGAGTGAGTTGGTATGGCATTCGGGTGCCGGGGATTTCTGGCCATTCCACTGTGATGCGCTTCCGTTTTAGGCTTCCATCTTGAATGCTAAAGTAGTAGCGTTAATGCTACCGAGCTAAAATGAGGGCCATACTAGCTCTAGAAAACGGCAATGTTCCCATAGCGCTCAACGGATAATCAGAAAAGACCTCTGAACATCGCCGATCTGTTCAACACCACGGACAGCGATTTAGTTTCCGAGAAAAAAGCCTGCAAAGACGCGGCCTAAAACAGGAGCCAGTGTGGGACAAAGAACGCCAACACTGTGTCATTTATGTACTAATGACGGAAAAAACTAATTTACCATCGCTTGACTCCTCCTCCTCCTCTTCTTCCTCCTCCTCCTCTTCCTCCTCCTCATCCACATCCCCGTCTCTGCTGGCGGTCTCGGCCCGAGCCTCCTCGCCTTCCCGCTCGTTGTGCCCGTGCTCCTCCTTGGTGTGGAGCTCCACCGCCTCCTTCCAGGTGAGGTTGGCCAACTCCGACGGACTCAGGGGCGGCACCACCTCCTCCACCTCCTCTTGGTCCTGCTCGTCGTCGTCGGCCTCGCCCAGCTCGTATCCCTGCTCCTCATCCTCCTCCTCCATGTCGGAATCAGAGCTACAGTGGAGGAGTATTGGGAAGGAAGCATTAAAGGATATATACAGTAGATCAGGATTTTTATGAAAATAAATAATAAAAAAAGGCAATAATGTGGAATAAAAGTATTGCTTTTCACTCCCCCGAAATAATGGTGACAATCATAATAATTAGGTCAGGATGTCAATTGATCCAATCCAACACTTGATGCTGAGTGCCAAGGAGGGAGTCCCATTTTACAGTCTTTGGTATGACCCGGTCGGGGATCGAACCCCGACCTCCCAGACTTTTTTTATCCATCTGTTTTAATTAGGTACGGTATTTGTTTCCCTAAATATATGTGACCACAGCTGGCCAAGGCAGAGTCTTTTCAGGGTCTTTCCATTTACAGGTTGTAGATCGGCTATATTGGTTTGATTATTATTTCCACAACTTTTGGAGTTTGTAGATCAAATAATATTCTTGCAAGGCAGCCATCGTGTCAGTGTTGCCGACGGTGAAATAGTGAACCTTATGCGGCAGAGATGGTGTAAAGACTGCGACATCTAGCGGGCTGTAATGTTGTCTAGTGCAGCTTTAAGCATCACAGTGTTTTACTTGTTTGTGTGTGTTGGTCTCACCTGGAGCCCAGCAGGTCATCACAGTGTCATCACAGTGTTTGTGTGTGTTGGTCTCACCTGGAGCCCAGCAGGTCAGGGTCAGCGGCCTTGTCCAGCACGCTGCTCAAATTGTGCTCCGCCAGCGTCTCCTCAGGCACCTCCTCCAGCTCCTCCTCCTTCTGGAGGGAGAGGCGGTAGTTCTCCAGCTCGATGCGCTCCGGCGTGGTGCCGCGCAGACGTTTGGGCAGGCTGGGCTCCTGCAGCCCGTTGACTTCGGGGACTTGTTTGGGAGAGAGACCGTAACAAAGCCGAGGTCGGACGGGGCGAGGAGAAAATAAATGGCGCCAGGACGATGGAGGTTTGGAGAAGTGAGGTGGTGGGTGGGCGGGTGTTGTGGGGCCCGAAGGAGGTGGTCCCAGTGTGGAGGGAAGAGAATATATAGTAGTGACAAAGTTAGAAAAGAGAAGAGTATACACAGATACAACTGGAATACAGGGCTCTGAGGGGCACGAGCCATGCACTGGAATAGACTTATATCTCTATTTAGCAATTCAAACGCTTTAATTCAGATAGGACAGTGTAGCGACTATAGAGATTAGAGAGTCAGGAATTCAAGGTCATAGAGGGATAAGAGACATGCGAGAAAAGACAGCGGGGACAGTTTCAAACCTGTGTATGGTCTGTGCACTGACTGACCGACCCAAAATACCTGTCATGCTGAAGTGAACATAAGCAGCATCAAATCAGTCACACCGCATGATCGTTGCCGTCTATCAGTGAAGGTAGGAGCAAATGAGCAGCACCTCAACTCTTTCAACTGAGATCATAATTTCCGAAAGTAATTTGCTTTCCGAAGAACAAAATTGACAAAAGCACACCAATTATGATCTAATAAGTAATTTATTATTGCATTAGAGCATAATTCAACAAAAAAAATATTTCAAATAGGATAGACATTTAAGTCTAGAATCATGACATTTTCATTAACAAGGTTGGTGCCTTGCCTTTTTCCCACCCTAAGAAGCAAACTATTAAACTGCAAATTGTATCCCCCCTAAAAGGATTTGCTTAATACTTTAGTGTGGAATGGGTCAGACAATTTACAAATTCTGCCCATGTTTCCATGTTGCCTCTCTGCAATAAGCAGTCAGAGCTGGACTTCCACCTCCATGTAAGACTAAATGACAGAGAGCTGGAAGCGATGACCCCATGCAACAACAAAAAAACACCAGAGCAACGCATGATTCTTAGCCAGTGAATATGTGAGATTTGATGCTGTGGCTTATGTCATCTTATGTAGATGAGAATGTGTTTGACTAACTGCTGCAGAAAACCACAGTAGAGGGTAGCACGGAACCGAAAACCTGTGACCGGGCCTAAGACCCGGCCTTGCCCCTTGGGTACAGGTCAGAACTATTGAAATTGCCACGGGTCTCGAGTAAGTGCATCTGAAATAGATCGACCTTTGGACCTGTATGGACCCGTGAAGAAACTATCACCTATTCTTCTCATAATGAACTATTCAACCTTTGAGACCGTGTTGAAATTGCATTCTAAAATCCATATTGTATGTTAACGTAGTACAAAGAGCAGTGTGCACCGCCTGCTGAACACCATGGAGGTTTTCTTCAGGTCAGACCAGGTCTAATCAAATTCATGTCATCCTCAGGTCTGTTTCAGCCCATATCCAATTATTTTGGACTGTGCTACCCTCTACACACAATAGCAATGTAAACTATGTGAAATGACTGCGAATGTGAAAAGCTAGGCCTGTTTGTAATCTATACTGCTGTCAGTGGGAGTGGGACACACATTCACTCTAAATACTACAAATGTGTGTAGATAGCAATGATGAATTGGCCTCGAGCTCTTACTAAATCAATGCCATTTTCAACTAAACAACTCTTATCCTTACAACGATCTTCTGGTATACTGCACTACTGCAGCAGCTGCATGATGCCGCACACCAAAAACTACAACATTACTGACACTCTTAACCTTAAGTCTACCTGCCTATTCAAAGAATCCAATAGAAATCTATTGCTACCATTATTACCCATTCAAGTTTAATATATGCAACAATAATGTAGTAGTTAGCATTGAGCAAACAAAGGTTAGCGTTAGCAGCGGTGTGACTAGGGACGGCGGCGGGTGAGGGTGGGAGGTTGAGGGATGCAAGCAGAGGAGGAGGAGTCAACGTTACAAGAGGACCAATCACGGGTGCTAATTCAGGCATTAAGGCTGGAGCTTAAATTTAAGATGCTCTGATAGGAGGGATGAAAGGTAAAGCTCACAGAGGCATCAATCACAAGCACTACCACAAGCACGTCATCGTTACAGTGTTAGCAAACAGCTGACAGAAGGGTTACAAGAAGAATAAAGCTCAGTTTCTTTTGCTAAATAAATTACAGGCATTTAAGAAAAAGAAGAAAAAAAACTGCCAATTTGGTTGCTTCACCGGGGTACACAAATGACCTCAGTTTACATTTGTTATTTTGTTACCGTATGTAAAATGTTTGACATTTTGCATCAGGAAAGTTGGTGCAGTGCCGACATTAAAATCAGTTTAAAGGGGCATGGAACCCATTATGCTGATTTTATAGTTTGTTTCTGTGATGCTTACTAGGCTTGCATGCCCTTTTACGTAGCTGCAAGGGAGATCTACAAGTATTATTGCAGCAGCAGAAGCAGCCAAACTCCAAATTTTAACCCGGTGGGGGTGGGGGGGGGGGGTAAGAAAGATTTTAAGATGCACCATTTAAGTTCTACAAGCGTGCTGGCAGAAAGCTACAGATTACAGAACCGCTCAAAGCCAATAATGTGAGCCTTGTGTTCCCCGCCAACCGTCTTCAATAAATACTGTTTAACACATTGGATTACAAAGAAACACAAGATTTCATAACAACACAGAGAGCTGCTGTGTACTCGTAAGGAGCCGTTTCCTCAGACAGCGTTTAGTGAGCGGAGGAGTGCTTTGGATAGCGTCGCTGTCGGCAACCTATTATCCCCAATATTCTAACCTTTTGTGGGGTTTTTTTTTCGTCCTACATGACACCCTACATGATCAAAAAGCATCAAAAGTAGCAGATTTGTGGATCTGCTAGTTTTGTATTTGAATCCTGAAAAGTGACAGCTTTGGACAGACTATAATGAGGTCTCCACCAGACGGTGACAAATATCACGCTCAGAGCGCTGGTATGCCGCGTTTTATGGATGCCCGCATTGTTCAAGCCTTTGCTGTGTTCAAACGTCGTGTCATCATCAGACACAGTCTGATGATTTTTTTTATAAAGCGCATTAAGCACCAAAAACCGTGCCTTTTACCACAGAAATGCATTACATGGCAGACAGGCACTGGCAGCTGAAAATGAACACTAAAATGAAACGCTTTCTGTGGACACGGTTCCTGTGAGAGAGAGAGAGAGAGAGAGAGACGTCATGCTAGAAGAGGTTGATCAGGACATTGAGGGTGACACAGCAGAAGAGATAGATGCAGTAGGTAGACACAAAGGGAGCGTTTAGGGCATAGTCTGCCATCTGGTGGCAGGTCCAGGAGAGCGTGCGGCGGAGGGGACGCAGCGCGGGGAGTCTGACATGGCGCGGTATAGCCGCCACCGCGACAAGAGAGGAAAGGGTACCTGAGGGCCGGCGCTCAGCGGAGGGGGGCGCAGCCGCCAGTGCCCGTCCGGGGGTGTCCACCGTCACCAATGATGACGACGGCTGGGCTTCCTGGTTCACCTGCAGTGCCAATAACACATGACCCAACGTTAACACGCTATGGCCAACTTCCTTAACACGCTATGGTTATAGGCCTCTTAACCCATTAAGACCTGAGACTGATTGCACTTGTTGTCTTCTAAATCTGAAAAACAAACCAAAAAAAAGTATGTTGCTACAGTCAATGGTTTGCCAAACTGTCATGTCAAGGACCCCCAAAATGACTGTTGACTAAATTCAAAGGAAAGGAGGGCGCTGTTTTTCCGATGGGTACTCAGATTTGTTATGTATTGTTCCTGCTGTTCTTCATACTACCAACCAGGTGAAGAAATCACAGATTTAGGCTTTAACCTTTGCTTTTATATATAATATCGAAGACTATTAAGATTTTATGGAAGATGCTTCTGAACATATTGCTAGAATGACATCTTCAAATGCTCTAATATTAAAATTATAACCAAAAATAGATGATCTACAAGCTCTCAGTGTGTCTATTTTCAGTGCGCAAGGTGCTTCCATAGAAGCCAAATGACTGAAATCAGTCGTGGCTGTGGCAACTGAGAACTTTGATCCATGAGTGTAAGCTCAGTGAGCTTGTACAGTAGATGTACTATTTTCAGTGTATATCAGGCTAATTCAGGCTTGATACCTTAGTGCTGCTGAGAGGAGTGGAGTCTGGAGCCGGCCTCTTCCTCAGTGCCTGGTTGGACACACGATAACAGTAGTGGGGTTTACAGTAAAACTTCCCTGCAGAGAAAAAAAGAAAAAAAGGGGAGACAAAATGAATGCAAGAACAGCTCAAGTATGTACAGTACACAGCCTGCTGTTATCACCTCACGGTCCAATTTGCATAGGATGTGTGTTGTGTAAATGCAGCGAGTTCATTGTCCGTTCCCCTTCTTCTACCCTGCCTGCAGGTCACTGCTGGCCTCCATGGGCACTCCGCTACGAGCCAAGCTCTGCCCCCCAGTGGGCTTTAGACCCACGGCCTTCCTGAGAGGTCTATGAGAAACAGCTACTCTGACTGTCCCTGTGAACAATCTGCTGCCTGTCCGCCCGGACAATAGACACTTCCCAGAGAAATGATTCAATCATGAGACTTCACTGGACTCCGGAGACAGTTTGCCAAAGCATAATGATGCCACATCAGATAATCTTATTACTTGTACTGTTCTGCATACTTAAGATCTTTTTTTTTTTTTTTTTAACACAATCATGAGTGCATGTACTATTGTTACAAGCTTCACAGACGCACACAATCTTCATGAAAAATGTAACTCCTTTTTTTCTATGTAAAGATCTCAATGCTCAATGCAGCCCACTGGAATAGCAGAGGTTTGCATTATTACAACACACCAACTACATTGTAAATATCACCACATTTTTTCCTCGTCTAATAATTATTTACAAAAGCTTTTAAATCCTGTAATGCTTAAAGCAAACATTTTGCTCAGAGCAGCTTAAAGTTTAAGCTACAGTACTCAACAACAAATGCGGCATTTGCAATGCATGCAGGTTGGATTGGTACGAAATAAGATAAATTCTGCTCGTACCGTCCTCCACGTCGAAGGCGTAGGAAGACAGCCGTAGTGTTGTGTTACAGTAGTCGCACTTGAAGCAGCTTCGGTGGAAGAACTTGCCCTCTGCGCTCAGGCGCTCCATGACGTACACGCGCTTCCGGCAGAAGAAGCACACGTCACTGCCGCCGATGTTGACGGGGAACTCCTTCCTCAGAGAGCCCTGCGGAGGAAAACATTCCCACTCAGAACGACACATACACCGCAGTAGTACTACTGTACGTAGGGCTGTCACCATTACAACGTTTAAGTTGTCGATACGTTTTCACACAAATAATTGCGCTTAACGATTTCAGTGGCATCGAATTGGAACATTATTAATAGAATTAAAAATGTAGGCCTCGTAATCAAATTACACACAGGGCAGATATAACCAAATGACTTGAATATGCAAAGAAATTACTAACAAATGTAATAATTTCATACTTGTGTAACATTTTTAAAATAGTTGATCTACAAGCTTACAACACAGCACGACGTGATGTGTTGTAAGCTTGCTGATCCACTATTCCCGCTGTTTTTGGAAAACATGGAAACGATTGACGATTATGCAAAAATAATTGTGATCATCTCAAATAAATGTGATTAGACGATTATGTAATAATTGTGACAGGCCTAGTACTATGTGATTATGTAATCATTGTGACAGCAGGCCTAGTACTATGTGATTATGTAATAATTGTGACAGGCCTAGTACTATGTGATTATGTAATAATTGTGACAGGCCTAGTACTATGTGATGATGTCATAATTGTGACAGGCCTAGTACTATGTGATGATGTAATAATTGTGACAGGCCTAGTACTATGTGATTATGTAATAATTGTGACAGGCCTAGTACTATGTGATGATGTAATAACTGTGACAGGCCTAGTACTATGTGATGATGTAATAATTGTGACAGGCCTAGTACTATGTGATGATGTAATAATTGTGACAGGCCTAGTACTATGTGATGATGTAATAATTGTGACAGGCCTAGTACTATGTGATGATGTAATAATTGTGACAGGCCTAGTACTATGTGATGATGTAATAATTGTGACAGGCCTAGTACTATGTGATGATGTAATAATTGTGACAGGCCTAGTACTATGTGATGATGTAATAATTGTGACAGCAGGCCTAGTACTATGTGATTATGTAATAATTGTGACAGCAGGCCTAGTACTATGTGATTATGTAATAATTGTGACAGGCCTAGTACTATGTGATTATGTAATAACTGACAGGCCTAGTACTATGTGATTATGTAATAATTGTGACAGGCCTAGTACTATGTGATGATGTAATAATTGTGACAGGCCTAGTACTATGTGATTATGTAATAATAGTGACAGGCCTAGTACTATGTGATTATGTAATAATAGTGACAGGCCTAGTACTATGTGATTATGTAATAATTGTGACAGCAGGCCTAGTACTATGTGATTATGTAATAATTGTGACAGGCCTAGTACTATGTGATTATGTAATAATTGTGACAGGCCTAGTACTATGTGATTATGTAATAATTGTGACAGGCCTAGTACTATGTGATTATGTAATAATTGTGACAGCAGGCCTAGTACTATGTGATTATGTAATAATTGTGACAGGCCTAGTACTATGTGATTATGTAATAATTGTGACAGGCCTAGTACTATGTGATTATGTAATAATTGTGACAGGCCTAGTACTATGTGATTATGTAATAATTGTGACAGGCCTAGTACTATGTGATTATGTAATAATTGTGACAGGCCTAGTACTATGTGATTATGTAATAATTGTGACAGGCCTAGTACTATGTGATTATGTAATAATTGTGACAGGCCTAGTACTATGTGATTATGTAATAATAGTGACAGGCCTAGTACCATGTGATTATGTAATAATTGTGACAGCAGGCCTAGTACTATGTGATTATGTAATAATTGTGACAGGCCTAGTACTATGTGATTATGTAATAATTGTGACAGGCCTAGTACTATGTGATTATGTAATAATAGTGACAGGCCTAGTACCATGTGATTATGTAATAATTGTGACAGCAGGCCTAGTACTATGTGATTATGTAATAATTGTGACAGCAGGCCTAGTACTATGTGATTATGTAATAATTGTGACAGGCCTATTATTATATGTGATGATGTAATAATTGTGACAGGCCTAGTACTATGTGATGATGTAATAATTGTGACAGGCCTAGTACTATGTGATGATGTAATAATTGTGACAGGCCTAGTACTATGTGATGATGTAATAATGGTGACAGGCCTAGTACTATGTGATTATGTAATAATTGTGACAGGCCTAGTACTATGTGATGATGTAATAATGGTGACAGGCCTAGTACTATGTGATTATGTAATAATTGTGACAGGCCTAGTACTATGTGATTATGTAATAATTGTGACATGCTTAGTACTATGTGATTATGTAATAATTGTGACAGGCCTAGTACTATGTGATTATGTAATAATAGTGACAGGCCTAGTACTATGTGATTATGTAATAATTGTGACAGCAGGCCTAGTACTATGTGATTATGTAATAATTGTGACAGGCCTAGTACTATGTGATTATGTAATAATAGTGACAGGCCTAGTACTATGTGATTATGTAATAATTGTGACAGCAGGCCTAGTACTATGTGATTATGTAATAATTGTGACATGTGCCACTTGCCGACAAGCTCGCAATCATCAAGCTCGCGAGCTGGTTAATCCATTCCTAAAGGCAAGTGACACTGTGCGATAGATACAACTTGGACAGGAGAGGAAGTGGAATAAGAGATGGGGAAAAAAAATGTGAGGAAAAGATAACCTCCATCTGCAGCAACACCATCAGGAAATAGTAATATCTCATTAATTATTTTGCTCATAGTCATAGCAGAGAAACTTGCGAAAACCACGGCATCAATAAATCATACATAGGTCTTTTAGAAGTGAATTGATGCTGGAAGACTATAATGGTCGATTGAGGTCACACATCCTCTGACATGATCTATCTTCACACAGTGAACTAAATGAGTTAGTCCTGGAGGGAATACACACAGTTCTCTACGTCTACAGGGAGATGTTATTATTACTTGGAATAGCATCACATTCTGCCCGACTATGGGCTGCTGCGACAAAACAAGTCTCTCTAGTAAGAATCACGCCATGATTTGCAACCACATGCCATCGATTGAAGCGCAGAACACAACCAGCTTTGGCTCTTACCAATTCCTTTTTGTCAAGCAGTGGCTTGGGTTCTTCCCGAGACTGAAGCTGACTGGCTATCTGCTCAGCCATCAAGCTAACTCCGCCTGTGTACATCTTTACATAGCGCTATAGCATCAGCATGTAGAGATACGAGACAGGAGGTTGATGGACAAAGAACAAAGACATTTGGACAGAGAAAGGAAATACAATGAGTAATAAAAAATACATTAAAAGAAATGTTGTTGGGGGTTTTTTTGGGGGGGGGGGGGTGAACAGAGAAATGTCACGCGACAGAGGAGGACTGAGGAAAGACATGGTGTGTGGTTGTGGTATGCTAGCTGGCTAGGCATTCACGTGGTACAGAATGTGAATGAAATTGTGAAGACATGAGAGGAAGAGGAAACTAAACTAAATTGTTTGCATGTTTGGTTGCTCAAGTGCTAGTACTAGTTAATACTAGTCAGAAGTTCTCCCACGGGATGGCTGTTGAGAGCATTAGAAATGTTTGCAAACCAGATTGCTGGCTCATTAAAAATAACCCCAAAGCTCATGAAATTACTCTTCGGAAATAAATCTACACCCACACATTTAGTAGACTACACAAAAAAAAAACAGTGAAGGCTAGAGGGATTTAAGGACATTTAAAGAGGATCACAAGCCTTGATGTCACTGCTTTCACCGAGAGACAACAGCTGTGTGTATGCACGTGTTGTGCACACTCATGCGCTGCATTCATGCACACACTGATATGTCACACATTTACAGATGCACGCACAGTGACACTAATATTCCTAACATGACCTGCTGCTGCTGCTCACATTCACTCCAAATGAACCAGTCCAGGCCAAGATTAGATATTTCAATCTTTTGAACTATTTGCAGAGAGTCTTTGCAAAGAAAATGTATTCGCACATCCACTTCGCACAAATGCAGGTGCGTTGGGACGCTGACAAATGAAACAATCATGAAGAAAAACTCATGAAGAAAAATCCTGCACTGCTCTTGCTCATAAGCAGCATCGGTTTTATTCAAGCATTGACATGACATTTCAGTCAAGAGAGAAGACACTATTGATGAAGTTCCAGAGTCAATGCTTGGATAAGATTGAGCAGGAAACAAGAGCAGTATGGTGTACAGAATTGAGGTTACATAAACCACAAAGAGGGCATAAGCTGCCATAAAAAAACTATTATAAGATGAGTTTGTTTAGTTTATTTATTATTTTTTTCAGACGGACTACCGTTAAAAGGAAAAACTGCCACAGATTCACTAGTTAAATGGTGATAACTGATAAGGCATATAACGCTAACAATAAGGAGCTACTGTACTAACTGTTAGTACACTCTCCCACTTTTTCATGCAAGTTCAACAAAAATACAAATAAAGGCGAAGAGAGAGCAATGAGGCGAGGGCCCGGGGAGGGTATTTAAGTCACATTTACGTCACAGCAGGTTTAACTTCACAACCCAAACCTCTACCAAAATGTAATTATGCATTAAGTGGCTACAACAATCACAATGGTCAAAAAAAAAACTATCCCTGTACAAAAGGTCCTGTCGGCAAACATGCAGGTCGTGAGCCGTTAGTTGCAACATTCTCCATTCCTTTGCAGAAAACGTCTACCTGTCTGAAAGTGTCTGGGGACGAGAGGGGGGACTCGGGGGGACTGTGTGCGCGGGCCACGTGCCACTGCTCCACAACGAAGCGTGAGGGTTTTTTCTTAGGCTTCAGGGGTGAAGGAGGAACAGACAAGATCAAGAGAACGTTACTGTAGAGTCAGAGTTACACTGTGGAAATGAATCTTTGGCAGCAGATAAGAAGGTTGGTTTGGTGGTGGTAGCAAATATAAAATGACGTAGTATTACTAGTATTCCGTTGCGGTCGGGTGGAAACCTTGTATGTCCAAAAACTGTCCCTTTTTTATTATTTAAAAAAAGAAAATAGTAAAAAACTGCCAATCTACAGGCTCACAACTCATCGCAACGCAGCACGTTGAAACCTTGTAGAATGGCTACTTTCACTACTAGTATGTATGACCCTCTAATATAAAGAAGCAGAGCATTCATTTACAAAAACAAAAACTTAAAAAGTTGAAATATGGAGATGCTAGGTTTCTGCCCCGACAGTGGGATGGATTCTGGGATGGTTCACCTGCGGTCGGACTGGCTTGCCTTCGAAATGAGACGCAAGCTGCTCAGCCCTTTCCTGAATGCTAAGCACATGGCAGGCTGATTGATCAGCAGACCGTAGCGGCCTCTCAGGCTCCTGCAGAGAAACGCATCATGGTGAGATAGATAGATCACAGAGGACTTGAGTCAAAGGCAAGACAAAGACATGCTCTGTAGTCTTCTTAATAGTTCCCTACGAAACCGTGCTGCGGCACAAACCACTCTGGAAGAGGTTAGACAGTGGTGCAGTGGGCGTACGATTGGTGCAATTAGTGGTTTCAGCTGTTAGAATGCATGTAATGATGCTACCCTGATTAACCACTTTCAACCTGGCGTCCATATTGTAAAGGGGCAACATTTTTAAAAACTATTCACACAACACAATATCTATGTAAATTATTCAAGCTGGGTAATTTGGTCATTCGTTATTTTTTAGGGTGGATGCATATTGTACAGAGCTGTAACACCCTGTCAGTTAGTGTAAGTTAATGGTTAAAATAAATGAATAATTAAAAACACTTCTCGACTATATCACACTTGCAGCCCTACAAAAATGCCAAGCAAGATCAGACTGCAACTTGATTAAATAAATACTTCAGAGCTCTGACAGAGTCAAAAATCAAAGGACGATGATATGTTAATAAAAAAACGAATTAGTTCCACAGCACCAACCAACCACCCTAACCTTTCTGGGAGAGTCTGGGGATGAGAGAGGTGAAGAGCCTCGGGACAAATACCACTGATCTATAAAGAGCCGCGAGGGCTTTCTCTTAGTCTCCAGAGTGATGGGGGGGGGGAAGAGAGAGAGAGAGAGAGAGAGAGAGAGAGAGAGAGAGAGAGAAAAAGAAAAAGAGGGAGGAAAATAATTAAACCTGAGATGTTTTTCATATAGGCCAACAGCATGCAAGCATTCAGCCTATGAGCCAATTTCTTACACTTTCAGAGTTAAAAGTCATACTGTGTAATTTTAATTTTAGAAGTCTTTTTGGCGGCACATCCAATAGCTACGTGGTCATTTCCACATCTGCTTGAACTGCGATCCCAAGAAGTCTAGTGTTGCCCCAAAACAAATCTGGCCTGGAGAGATAGAGAGAGTGAGAGAATATTTTGGAAAGCAACAACAACGTCATAATAAACGGTTTGCAATTACTCAAGTAACGCCAACTTAAAGGATTTCCGGTTCCAAAGCACTTTTTGGAGTCATCTTGGGGTGAGAGTTGGAGACAGACCGGAGAAATTTGGAGAAATTCCATCAAAATTATTTTTTTGTATAATTTAATGATTTATACAGTATGACTTTAACATTCTGGAATGTAATGTGTAGGTCTAAGTACATCAATACTTTACAGTGCATAAATCCACTGCGAAATGCATTCCATTGGACAAATCTATCACTCCAGGAAACCGTGTCTCCACAACGAGACCATGCATGGTGGTGGTGTTCACCTTTGGTGGCTTGTCAGGCTTGCCTTTAAACCTAGAGATTAAGCGATCGGCCCTCTCCTGTATGCTAGGGATGTGAATGGACCCCGGGTCCTCGAGGTACAGGGGCCGCCACTCCTGCAGAGGACACTGTTTTAATGTATAGCTGAGAAAGCAGTACAGAGCTAGGGGTGCAACAGTGAAAAAAAACACTACAAAACACAAAACAAATCATAAATAAATCATCAGAAGAAAAGTTGCTTCAGGATTATTGGGTTAATAATAGAATAATGGCTGAGAAAATAATCGATCATTGCAAACGGGAAAAGCCTCGAGCCCTTCGTTCCGCACAAGACTGTTCAAAGAAAGCTGCTCGGATCACACATCAAAGTGGGAGTTAGGAGTATTGAGTTGAAAACAGATCCATGCGTCTATCTTTACTCTACCCTGTCCGTCTGAGGTAGACGACTGCTTTCTGGGTGCCCTTCCTCTGGACTGTTATCAGACTGCTTGAAGGCAGAAAAAGTACACACACACGTCATATACGTACCATATTAATTTGCCACTATACTGCATAAACTGACAGTAGCCGAGAGATCCCCTGAGCCTAGCCTACACCTCATTGCTGTCGGGAAGAAACCTCTTAAAAATACCCGGTCTACAAGGTCAGCTTTTTTTTTTTTTTTTTTTTTCCTGAAAAGTAACAGTTTTTTTTTTTTACATTTGAGGTTTCCAACTGACAGCAACAACATGCTGCTTCTACACAACACACCTACACACGAGACACCCCACCCTGAACCTAACCTACACCTTCTAAGAGACACGAAACACCCACCCACACACACACATACAGTCACACACACACACAGTAGTCAGCAAGTAAACATGCAACCCCTCTCGTTGACATTCGCCCACTGGAAACTATGCATCTACACAGAGTATATTTTCACTGCTCTGCATTGACATGTGGCTGTAGGGGAGGGGTGGGTGGAGGTTTGGCATCGTTCAGTTCACTACAGGTTAGCCTGTACTATTTCAACCAAAACAAAACAGGGGGCACTCAGAGAGGTATGCTATGGGAAGGTGGCAGAGACAGGAGGGACAGACAGACAGACTGTGTGTCACCTGCGAGTGAAGAGAGAGTGAGGAAGTGGAACAAGAAGAAGGAAGCAGAATGGTTTTCTTTGGACAGCTCCGAGACACTGGGGTGGGCAGTTGGTCTGCACCGCTCCTGGCCTTGAGGAATATGAAGAAACAATAGCATGAGAAAGATGACAATCACAGCGATGATGATTATAAAGATTTTGATAAAGATGATGATCATTATGATAAAGATGATGATGAACCAACTCGGTAGGGTGCAACAGTTAAACTAATTGATTGATAAAAGATAATCGATAGAAGATAATGTGCGTTAAGGAATACCAGACGAGTCGCCCCTTTACCAACTCGCCCCAGGCGTACAGCCGGTGGAACTGCGCAGCCTGGTATTCCTAAAGTAACCTAAATAAATTATCCCTAAACGGTTAAACCTAACCTTATTCCTTATACCTTAACCTCAGTAAAACTATGCCTAAACCTAACCCTATACCTAAACTTAACCAAAGTAAAACTATGCCTAAACCTAACCCTATACCTAAACTTAACCCAAGTAAAACTATGCCTAACCCTAAACTTATTTCTAACCTTATTCTCAGTAAAACAAAATAAAAGGTGAGATGGTTTAGGGGCGACCGTAACTGATACCACACTAAGCATTAGTGAGGACCAATTATATGATTTTGTTGATAGGCGAAAAGTAAAAAGAAATTTTAGATTCACAAAAATAGCTGATCTACAAGCTTGTAGCTATTTTCATTATTGTTGCACGACACTGTTGACGGTTTGATTTGTGTAAAAAAATCCAATACATTTTTAATGTGTTCTCGTTCATTCTATTATTCAATAGCTGCAGCTCTACAACTCAGTAGAGGAAGGATTCTACATTATATTCATATTGGAAAGTCAACTACCAAAACATACAGTAAACTAGAAAAAGTGCCCTTCTGGGCACAGGTCTCCACCAGGAGGATGTTTTGTGTGTGTGTGTGTGTGTGTGTGTGTGTGTGTGTGTGTGTGTGTGTGTGTGTGTGTGTGACGCGGCTTGGCCTGTTGTAGCGCCACCATGAGGCTGATTTGAAAACTGTCAAGTGGCATTTCTTCCTCAGCCTAGTGGGAATATGCATGCACAGTTTCACCGCAATCGGATGCTGCGTTGAGTAATTGTGGCAATTTGTACAAAACGGGTACAAAGCGGGCTACTCCTGAAAGGTTTAGAAGTCAATCGTAGTCAATGAAGGTGGATTATGAGAAATCAAACAAACGCGTCTTGATCACATGACTATGGAGAGCATGTGTACCGATTTGCGTGAAATTTGGATAAAATCTGAAGGAGTAATATTAGAAAATGTGTTTTACATATGTCGGCCTCCTGGTGGCGCTATAAAGAGCAGATGTGAAAAATTCCAGGCAAAGGTTTTTCCTTGGCCTGTAGGGAGTTGGCATACAAAGTTATCCACAGATCTGTGCAGTTAGAGGTAAAAACACTTTTCGGCGAGTTATAGCGCCACCATGAGGCTGAGTTGAAAATGTTCACGTGGCATTTCTTCCTCGGCCTAGTGGGAATGTGCGTGCACAATTTCACAAAGCGGCCTCCTGGTGGCGCTATAACAGGCCGTTCTGGAAATTCTGGGGCATCGTTGGCATCCAGGGAGTGTGTGTGCAAAATTTGACATCGACCGGGTTAACGGTGCCGGAGATTAGCTGTTCACAGACGGACAGACACACACACACACGGACGGACGGACGGACACACGGACGGACGGAGTGCAAAACATACTCTCTCCCCATGCCTTCGGCCTGGTGGAGACAATTAACACAAAATCTAAGTCTCACAAGCTTGGATACTTGAGGAAACGTGACTTCCCTAAAATGGTCACTTAGATTGACCACAAACAAACAGAAGTAATTTCTATCAATAAACGCATTGAATGGGTTCACCAACCACATGAACCCCAGCTTCCCTATTCTGGAAAATAAATAGTCGATCTGCAAGCTCTTGAAGTTCGCAAAACTAGACTGATGTACAAGCTCACAAAGCATCGTGTTGCAACACATAGTGAGCTTGTAGAGTGGGTATTTTTTGCGAAGATATTTGTGTCGAACAAAAACAGGAGGGGAATATTATAGAGCTCTGGGGGAATTCGGTCAAATAGACTTGGGTCTAGGTGGTTAATGTAGAAATATATAATCAGTATTTGTAAAGGCACACCAACCTGGATTAGGTTTACTTAGTATGTTACTGGGACCACTCAGGGTAACAATGCCCCCCACCCCCCCACACACACAAATAAACCAGCAGTTTAGAAGACAGGTTCCAGAGGTCAAAAAGAAAAAGAATCCACTAGTATAGTAAGAACAATGGCATAACATTTATGACACGGTCACAGTAGGAAGTTAGGAACTACAGGAAGTATGAGAAATCTCTCATTTTACTATAAGAACATCGTACAGCTATGAAGCAGTTACGACAGGTCAACATACAACACAATATGACTTACTGTATGGATGGGAAAACTGGTCTAAAGCAGTGTTGATTATGACAGCAAATCAATCTTTTGAATGAAATGTCATGTAGTTTTAGTCACATTTTAGTCATCTCATAATGTTTTAGTCTAGTTAACTAAACATAACATTTTAGTTTAGTTGACTATCTACAATTGTGAATTTTTGGCGACAAGATTTTGTGAAGACTGAACATAAGTGGTCAAACTTGTAACTCAAGTCCAGTTCTCTAAGACTACAAGGGTTTAAGTGGTTAATAGGAAGTGCAGGGCCTGGTCCTATAATGAGCTAGAAGCACATGCGGGAGGACTAACGACCTATTCATTCTCCAGTTCCAGGTGATAAGGTGACCACCGAAATGGTGATTAGTAAAAACAGAGAGTGCTGGGTTGAGCGGTGAATCTAAAACCACCTAAAACTGGAGTATGAATAGGATTTTAACCTGGCTCTTAAACCAGAGGGAAGACAACCTACTGTACACAGTGTGCTATGCCAGTGGTTTTCAAACTTTTACATTTCAAGGTCCCGCCTTAACTCTGACAGTGTACAAATGGAACCAAATGGACCCAAACAGTTCCATTTGTAAACTGTCAGAGTTGGAGACTTGTAAGGGTCAATTTAGAACCCCCGGCCTAAAGAAACCCAGAGAGTCCCTGGAATCCACTTTGAGAACCACTGCACGGCTAACCGTACCTGCTCCCCTCTGCTGGGCAGCGTCTGACACTTGAGCTTCTCTTTATAGCGAATACTGAGCTGTTCCTGCTGCTGGGTGCGGCGCTGAGACAGGACGGGATAGGACGGGAGGAGAGGACAACCAATCACCAGAGACCAGACAGGACGGGAGAGGACAACGAATCAGGAGAGACCAAAGTGTCGTTACACTCATTTAAAAAAAAACACGACGGCTTGGCAGCCAGATGCGCACGCACGCACACACACACGCACGCACACACCTGGTCAAGAGGTTAGGAAATGGTGCAGCATTGAGTTACTTTCACAGGACTACAAGGCATATTTAACCCATATATAAACCACAACAGACAAATACTGGCAATGATTCTCAAAACTAGGGTCCGTGGAGCAACAAATATTATTTAGGTTTTCTTTTCTTTTCATATTTAGCAGTTAGCACTGCTTTACTAGCTGAATTATTGCACCTGATATAACAGCTAACCCTACTACACACATGTACTACTACTACTACTGCATGTAGTGTGTGTAAGCGTGCACGCACACACACACACACACACACCTAACACATGCATACAGACTTATTCTGGTACAACAGGTGTTCAGTGGGTTTATCATGCTCCTGGCCCTTGTGCTAAAATTCCATCCCAATTATTAAAAACATAATAATAATAAAATAAAACAGACACCCTTCTGACGGCAGCCAATGAATCAGGTTTACAGCCATATTTCCCCCCCATATCGTACACATCTGAGTATTTAATGCAATGGGGAAATGGGCATACACAAAAACATTAAGGGTTGAGTTACTTTTTCCAAAGTTGAAAAAATGGACTCCAAAGCATTTGAGAAACACTGCTCTACGGGGAAACCATTATTTGTTCAGGGGACAGTCTAGCCCTAGGGGTTAGTAACAGTCGACCCTAAGGGGAGAAGGAGACGTTGTCCACTCTTTTACCTTTCTCCAGGCTGGGACAGGGGCCAGGGACAGACGAACGGACTCTTTCAAGGGGGCTGGGGGCGGGGAGTGAGACAGGAGGCGGTCCAGGTTGGGAAGGGACTCTCCCTTTGTGGTCAAACAGGAAGACGTGCGAGACCGCGACAGGTGGCCAATAAGAGGCGAGCGTAGCAGTGTGCATGCAATCCACAGACGTGAGTCACAGATGTGACCCACGATGGAAGAGAGAGACACATGGAAACAGAGAGAGGGAAGTGAATCACGAGTGAATAGTCATGCTGGTTGGAAAAAAAAAACCTCAAATCCCAAAAGGAGTGGATGATGAGCAGGGTCATGCATGTGGTTGTCATATTTGTCCTTGACAAATATGACAACCACATGCATTTATAATAAGTATGAATGGACAGGAAAAAATTATCATGACAGGCAGAGCACAATATCTCGCTCAGATATCATCGCTGACGGGTGGAAACCTTGTATGGTTTTTTTTAAGTCAAGCCCAGAGCCTAAAATAGGGCATAATTTAAAACTTGAAATGATGTTAGCAACCTGGGCTTTATGAAACAGGCATAGCTGCCCATTGTTGGGCTAAAGAAGGCCACTGCTGTCTTACTGTATCTCCATATTGTTTTGGACATACACGGTTTCCAAATGAAATATTGCAGATTTTCTCCGTTAAGTCTGTCCCTCCATAAAATATATAAAATAAAGGCAAAAGCCACAAAAAAACAACAACATTTAAGTTGCACACCATCGCCGGGCCATCTCGTAACCTCTTGTAATTCATCCATCACTTCTAGACCAAGTATTCTTTTATATACACCCCAAACAGAGTCTTTTGTATAGTCTGAGATCTTATCAGACGCCGTGTGGTTCCAACGCACAGTTAGAGGAGTTATTCTCCAAAAGGACAACAGTTGAGATTTGTCTTCCCCCACGTGTGTCAACAATACTCTCCAGTGTTCCCCGGAGCCCACACGCCTCCCCTCCCACTGGCGTGAGCTCAGCTGGTACCCGGTCTGTACACCCCGCTGCTCACCCCTCGCTCCACCACGTCCACTCAGCACTATCACACGCCTACTGTACCCAAGAACAATACCACCCAAACAGGGCCAGCATTGACCGATATTACTGTAGCATTCTGGGATCTCTGCTCATTAATTATACGGCATAGCCCACAGACTCCGGTCTGTCATGAGGTTTGAGGTCCCCGTCATCAAGAGACGCCATGAAATCTACAACGATATGTGGAATATAGTGACTGGTCTATGCCACCCTGGGATGTCCGGAAACCATGCGATCACCACCTTTGTTTATATTGGGGACAACAGGAAAGTAATTTCTCCCGAAATATATGAGACCCTTGTTGAAATTCCACAAAGTGACAAACTTCTCCATACCTGTCTTTTAAGCCCCGTCGACTGAGGAGCGTTCTCCTCGAACTTGGCGAGCAGCTGGGTGGCCATGACCTTGACCTTGTTGTTGTTGCACGTGGCGGAGGCAGAGTCCATCTTCCTCTCCGACAGGGCGGTGGAGACAGACGGCCGGTCGTTGCGGCACGTCCTGGACACTTCGTCCTGTGGAGAGAGGCGCAATATACCCGTTTGTTAACTCGAGTTGTACTTCAAGTTGCGTGCCGGTGTCGGGGGCATTAGCCCATCGCCATCAGTATAGTTTGACGTTGGCAAGCAAAAGCAATGTACTACGACACTCGCAGTACAAACACAGAGGAACTGAAACACACTCCTGGACAGCACTACTCACGTCTTCACAATGACCAGGCTGGCTGGTTTTTCTCCTCTTCCCCAAGCCGTCGACGTCCTTCTCCTTTTTGTCCTGTTGGTGACGAGGAGTAGTTATTTTTAAAACGACACCCAGACTGACCTCGACCACACACATGTAGCAATAACGGGTGTTTTTTTTAATTATTAATATCTGACCTTGGGGTTGCGTTTGCGAGAGATAGCGATGCTGTGGCCCAGCTTGCTGAAGAAGGAGATGGGAGATTTGCTGCTGGCGATCAGTGCCGCCTTCTCCTCAGGACTCAAGCTGTGGTTTTCTAAATGACAGAAAACATATTAATTAAACCATTACCATGAATACAAAATAGGCACACTATGAAGTATAATAATAATAATGAATTACATTTTGATAGCGCTTTACAATTCATTCATTCATTCATACATTGGGAGGTGAAGCGGCAAACAGTCGACGCCAGCTCACTTCCCACATTCTCACACTAATGGTGGCAAGCTCACACCAACCAACTCATTGGAGGCAATGGCCAGGAGGAGCTGGGATTCGAACCGCCGACCCAGGGATCATTGGACGACCACAGCCACAGCCGCCCGTATAAGGAAGCGCTAGGGAGTCTAGTGGCATTATATTGTTTTTAATATGTATTACTCAGATGGGTGCGCTTACGAGATTTTCAAAGTGGGCCCTGATCCAGAAAAAGCTTGAGAACCACTGGCTTAGCTAGGATAATAAATCCAATGTATTGTGTAGCGCCCTCCCTCACCTCCAGGGGGCACCGTGTCCTTGAACATCTCGTAGAACTGGCTGAGGTACATCACCATGGACAGTTTGTCCGGCTCCACCACGGAGGACATCTCCTTGCCGGTCATACAAGGAGAGATTCCAAACTCCTTCTCCGCGACGTCGAAGCCCAGCTGGTTGTTCCGCTCCATGTTCCTCTCATCCAACGAGTCAAAGTCACTGAGGAGGAGGGGGAGGAAGAACAGAGGAAGAGACAAGCAGAGGTCAGGATTAGGAATGGCAGACATGTATGATTTTTTTAAAACTAGAAATATACACTACACTTTAATCTCACACTGAACAACATGGAATAGAGCGGTGCTTCTCAAAGTTTGTTTTAATTTCAAGCACCTCCATAACTCTGAGAGTGTACACATGGACATGGAACAGGTCAATTTGGTTCCATTCCATATGTACAGACCTGTAAGGGTCCATTTAGAACCCCCTCCTCAAGGAACCCTGAGGGTCCCTGGACCCCACTTTGAGAACCACTGGACTAGAGAAACAAAAACCAACAGTGTTCTCTGTTTTTCAACTGTATTACAATTACATGTATGACTGTTTAGTTTGCTTATTATGATAAGATGCTGAAACTACTCATACTTAACACTTTAACCACTAAAACACAATATTCTTCGTTGACCAGGGTCCCCTGGGGTTCTCAACCCGTGGGTCGCGACCCCTCGGGGGGGGGGGGGGGGGTCGCCAAATTATTTTAGGGGGTCCCCAAATTATTTTAAAAAAAAATATATATTTTCACGATTTTTCAAAAATAGCAGACATACAAGCTCGTAGCGCGCCACTCGGTGGCGCGCTATGAGCTTGTAGATCTGCTATTTTTCAATAGCTAAATTATAACAATGCTTAAAACACCAAAAGGGGTTCCCGCCCAAAATGGTTTAAGGTTATTGTAGCAGTCAATTTATATTGGGGGTCGGGAGGGGGCGGGGCGGGGGTCCCGAGACATTGCCAAAGCATTTCCGGGGGTCCCCGGCCAAAAACGTTGAGAACCCCTGCGCTAGGGGACCCTGGAGAGGGACAAAAGGAACGGGCCTAGCACTCTAGACTTGGTCCTCACTTTCGTCCCTCTTCACCAAATCTGCAAGCTCACAATGTCTCGCATTTCAGACTCAAAGTATTTCATCAATCAAAAGAGGTAAACATTCGTGTCAGATGCTGTGTCTGTCACGGTGGCAAAAAGTATTGAACCCAAGTGCAGAGTCACGACTAGCAAGACAGAGTGTAATCAAAGCATTTATTGAATAATGCAGAAAAAAGGCAAAACATAAACAACTAGTAAATGGCAAAAACTAAGCAGTCCAAAAATGCAAAAACAAAGAGGTACAAGCAAATTACCAGAAGCTTCAAAGCATAGTCCAATAACAATGAACGAGATCACAAATCCCAGGATCAACAACATGACATGAAAGTATGATCCGACAAGGTGTGTGTGCAATGAGTCCAGTCTTATAGGTGGTGGGTTGATTGCAGTAGTGTTCACAGGTTTGTAATGGGCTGGGCTGATGAGAGTGGAACCAGGTGTGTAACTGGGACTGAAGTGTGGAATGGGATGAGGGAGTGGCCGAAGTGGAAATACAGACAGGGGGAGACTCAAATCATGACAGTGTCTAGGTGACACATGACCTTGGATCTAAATGACTCAATAGAGGAGCAGGGAAACAAAATACAACCAACCCAATTATATTAGCATACTCTACCATACAGTACATAACTACATACATACTCTACCATACAGATTGGACCAAATTGCAATAGGGGTGAAAGGTAACGTTACTGTAAATGCCATTATGGCTGTAAATGCCAGTGGATAATACTCATCAATACAACGTAACCTCAAATGTAAACCCATTTAAAAAGCATCAGCATTCAAAGACCGCTGCAGTAAAAAGTAATGGACCCCTCCACTCACTAAATGCATTAGTAATAGTGGAAAGCCTTCAGCCTTGGAGGTGTGTGTGTGTGTGTGTGTGTGTGTGTGTGTGTGTGTGTGTGTGTGTGTGTGTGTGTGTGTGTGTGTGTGTGCGCACGCTAAAAGGGCATTGTTTTTCTTGCTAAAAGGTCAGGCATATATAAATGATAATGGTAATTGCAGCTAAATGCCTGCAGAGGGCCCCCATCGACATTAGAGATGTAAGCAATGTGCCATGTCTGCTTATTATAACCGACTTTGGACTTGTCATTCTGTAAAGTCGCTTGTGTAGTTGGTACCAGCTCAGTGGCCTTGTGGTTTGAGTGTCCGCCCTGAGACTGGGAGGTTGGGGTTGCCGGGGGCATACCAAAGATTCTGAAAAATGGAACCTAACGCCTCCCTGCTTGGCACTCAGCATCAAGGGTTGGATTGGGGGTAAGTCGTGTCCAGGGGGTGTACTTGTACATCAAGCTGCCTCACGCTACAGAAACAGGAGATAGGCTCCTGCACTATGGACCTCATGGCTCGGCAAGGCTTACAGTAGTTTGTTTGTTTTCTTTTTTGGGGGGAGGGGGGGGGGCTGTTTTTAAAGTGTAGTTGTTTATTTGGGCTTACTTCCAAATGTCTTCATTATTGTTTAAACCAGTGGCTCTCAAACATTTGCACGTCAATGACCCCCAAATTAATGTATTTGTCTGCGCCAGATCCCGCAATCTGAAAAGATTGTGCCAGGCAATTGTGTATACTCCAGATATCTTTTTTATTATTTGAAAATAGCAGATCTACAAGCTCAAGTGAGCTATTTTCAAATAGCCGACAAGTATACGTTTAAAGTCCCCATGTGGCTTATTGTTGGTATCAGCCAAGAACATGGGTGTCTATCCTTGATACAATGCGCTAGACGCCTGGGAGATAGAATTCTGAGGTGGAACGCCACACCTACCATGAGCTGCCAGTAGTAACCGCACGACTTGCCGCACTCAAGCCGTGCTACTCATACACTGAGATGGCGGAGCCCATGACATTGAAGTCCAAAGAGATGGCAGCACCCATGACGTTGTAGTCCAAAGAGCTACCCGGACACAAACCTATAGTCTCTTCTTTGGGGTTTTCATAGGCCTGGATGCTTGTTTCTCTCACCTAAACTTGCCAACAACACTGCATGGAAGCTGTGCTGTGTTGCTGTGTTGCTGTGTTGGGACTGGAGGGCGTGTCATCATGGTCACTGTACTGTTAAAGCTGTGCTTGCGGGACCATTCCAAACTGGGAGCCGCTAGCTCGTTGACACAGTGATGTATGTGTCCCCTGGACCAAGGCCCCGGCAAGACAATAAACGAGCAGTAAGCAACAAACGAGCAATAAAACAGCAGGAGAGCCGTCCCACGCTCCACCACACTCTCCTAACCCTTTCACCAAACAGCAGGAGAGCCGTCCCACGCTCCACCACACTCTCCTAACCCTTTCACCAAACAGCAGGAGAGCCGTCCCACGCTCCACCACACTCTCCTAACCCTTTCACCAAACAGCAGGAGAGCCGCCCCACGCTCCACCACACTCTCCTAACCCTTTCACCAAACAGCAGGAGAGCCGCCCCACGCTCCACCACACTCTCCTAACCCTTTCACCAAACAGCAGGAGAGCCGTCCCACGCTCCACCACACTCTCCTAACCCTTTCACCAAACAGCAGGAGAGCCGTCCCACGCTCCACCACACTCTCCTAACCCTTTCACCAGTAGCATGATAGCATCAGTTGGTGGAAGAGGAACTACTCAGATTTATTGTTTAAAGGGGCATTCCACTCATTTTCAACATTTTACTGTCATTAATATACCTTAGAGCTGTTAATAAAAATAATAAATACGTCCCCCCCATTCTGTGTTTGCTAGAACTAGAGGTCTGAAAAAAATCATTAACATGGTGAAACACATCTTGATGATGTCATCAAGATGTGTTTCACCATGTTAATGATTTTTTCCATAATTACAGTTCTAGGAAACACAGAATGGGGGGACTTTTTTATTATTTCCACACAACAGCTCTAAGGTATATTAATGACATAGTAAAATGTTGAAAATGGGTGGTTTTCCCCTTTAAGTAAAAGCAGCAATACAATATTATTTTTGATGCATTTTTTTTTTTTATCTATCGTCGCTGTAACAGTCTTGGACATACAAAGTTTCCACCTGAGTGACAGTGACAATGTATATTTGCAAACATTTTCACCCAAGGACCACCTGTACTCATGGTATGGACCACCGCACTCATGCTATAAGGACTAGCGTAATAGTGTAGCGCTCGGTTGGCGCATTGGTAAAGTCCCTGCCAACCACCACAGAGGTTGTGGGTTTGAATCCACCGTGGCGCATCCGGCTTTGTCAAGCGTCTGTCTATGCAAACATTGCAAACACAATTGGCTCGTATACCCGGGAGGGAAGCCGGGCGTGGAGGGTGATATTGGGCATTGCATCATGTACTCCTAGATCTGTCAGCGGGGAGTGTTGGGCGGGTGAGTCAGTAGGATAGGGAACATCAGTGACAACACACTGAACACAGAAATGTGTGTGGAGGAATTCATTGGCACGACGACTACAAAATTGTGGAGAAAAAAAAAAAGGGGTACAAAATAATTGTCTGCTCTAAATTTTGAAAAAAGAAACCGCAGTGTGCACAATTTCAATGTCTATTCGAAATACTCACATGAGATCGGGTCTGTATCTGTGAATGAGTGCACAGAGGGCCAGGCCGCTCTTCCAGGACATGGTCAGGTCCGTCACGTTGACGTTCCTGAAGCCTTCCGTCTGCCTCTGACACCAGTTGAGCAGCTTACTGGAGCGAGCGATGGACTCTGAACATGGAGTCAGATGGAGACGCAGTCAGTGACGGTAACATGGAGCCAGATGGAGACGCAGTCAGTGACGGTCCAATTCACTAGTTTTTAAAATATCGTTGGCGTCGGGCAGAAACCTCCTACCTCCATATTCTAACTTTTTGTGTTTTTTTCTTTTCGTAAATGAATGCCCTACTTTATCATTCTACAGCGGCACACTAAAGCATCAAAAGTAGCAGACCCGCAAGCTCAAAGTGCGTCTAGAAACGTGGTTGTGAAGCGACGTGTTTTGAGCTTGTAGATCTGCTATATTTGATGCTTTTTATCCTGAAAAGTAACAGTTTTGGACATACAAGGTTTCCACCCGACGGAGACGATATGCCCAGTAAAGTCCAGAGTGTTCATTTGACCTGATAATGCAAATAAATGTACCTCGTACATTACAAGCTCATAGCGCGCCACCGAGTGGCGCGCTACGAGCTTGTAGGTCTGCTATTTTTGAAAAATCGTTAAAATGTGCCTCAAATCTTTGAATATACCGGTATATTCTTTCAGAGCCAACGTTTTTAACTCAAATCTTTGCTTCTGGCTTCCCTGAAACAACATATTTTCAGATGAACGACTGACATAGAAACATAGCTTTTTCAAGAAAACTGTAATTTTCAAACAGACATTTTTAGAATCTGATCTCAGGTCAAAATGGGTTGTGGTTAACTATAAAAGTAGAGATAATTAGGTCAATTCTTACACACTCTGATTTGACTGTGTAGCCTTGTTGCCAGACCACTATACTGCAGCATGAGATGCTTATGTTGTCTGCAGTGAGGTATGTGTGTTATGTATGATATCCCCATGGCAAAAAACCCACAAAGAAACACGCCCCGCCCCATCACTGCAATTTACACAGAGGGAGCGCTTGTTTTGGTTCATATGTGTGTTATGTATGATATCCCCATGGCAAAAAACCCACAAAGAAACACGCCCCATCACTGCAATTTACACAGAGGGAGCGCTTGTTTTGGTTCATGTGATAAACTATACCGGCAGTGCATCCAACTGGGGTGTTGCCTTAGAGTATATATGAATAGAGACGGCACCCGGAGGAAACCCTGAGGCGAAATGGACATAGTGGCTGAATTTGGTATTGCAGCGTGGGCCCAAACACATGAACACGCTGGTCCGTTGACTATCATTGTGCACGTTCACGATGACACGTGAACGCTGTTTCATACGCGAACGCACGTGACCGCGTGCAATGATAGTCAACGGCAGCGCGTTCATGTGTTTGGGCCCAATCCATCTCAGAATGCACTCTGTTCCTAACCGGAAGGAGGAGTGAAATCGCCTCATGCGCTTTAGAGCAACTTAATGCAAGTGGATGGGAGGAGAACTCGGGTGCCGCCTCTATTCATATATACTCTAAGGGTGTTGCGCCCGTCAGCGTGCGAGGCCATCGGCTGCTTAGCATCTGCACTAACGAGCAGCGTTGCCAAGTCTGCTTATCATGCTTGTAAATACTGGCAGTTGCGGGTTGCGGTCTACAATGTTCACAACGTGTCACATTGTTACACGCTGATGGTTTAACAGGGGTAGAGGGTTTAAGTGGTTAAAAAGTCAGGGATTTGTTGTAAAACTTGCACATTATGCAGGACGTTGAGTGAACCAAAACAAGCACTCCCCAAAAAGTTTTCCCTTGGGATTTTGTTTACACACAACAATCAGTTACATTGATTAAAGGACCACTTCACCACTTTTCAACTTCTCTTCCTATAATTGGTCCTAACTAATGTTCATGATAAAACACCACCATTTTTTCCTACTCAGTCTGTGTCTCATAGGAAGGCTGTGGGCAGTTCAGAAACCCGTCCACCAGTGACATCATCGATGGTGAATCCAAGCTAATAAAAACGGCAGGCTTTCTTTTCCTGAAAAGTTGCAATGCAAAGGTTGAAGCCATCGTTCTCACGGTAATACAAATCTAAACATATTTTAAAACAAATCTTGTTTAAAAAAAATCTGCCTAATGATGATGTCACTGGTGGACGGGTGTCCGAACTGCCCAAAGCCCTCCTATGAGACACAGACTGAGTAGGAAAAAATGGTGGTGTTTTATCATGAACATTAGTGAGGACCAATTATATGAAGAGATGTTGAAAAGTGGTGAAGTGGTCCTTTAAGCTACAGTATATGTTTTGTCCATGTTAGTCCCATTTTGAACAACCCTATGAAGATAAAAACAATGAACTGTGAAGAGTAAGACTTTCTCATAAATGTCAGTTAAAGAGAAAGCCAATGAGAGGTTAGCTAAGGGAGGATGCAGAGCTCTTAGGAAGTGTTTTGAAACTGTTAGAAGACACGTCGTCTTATTTGTTTTTTGCTTCCAATATAACCAGCGAGACTGAACGCAACATAAAAGAGTTAGTGCACGCAAAACAAACTTCAGAGGCTGCAATCCATCCGCATACAGTGCTATTATTATTATTCCTTGTATATAGAGTATAATTATTAATTCATGAGTACATACACTTTGTAACTGTTAAAAATACATTAGGAGGAACCCTTGAAAAGCAACACCATGCATGTGGGCTTCAGGTTACCTTGCATCTGCTTGTCAAGCAGGTAATTTTCTAGAGTAAAAATAGTCCATTATTACATTTAAGAATAGAAATGACCGCAACAGAATCTTACACATTTCATCAAGTTATGGCACTAGATATACACAATAAAAATAATTTAATCTTCATTTATCCAACTCTAAGAGTGTAACCAAATCCGTTTGGGTAATTTTCATGTTTACTCTGAACATGTGCTCACAAGATAGTTTTTGGATTCAATATTTTGAAATTTGATATTATTTTGATCATTCATTTAATAAGAACATTTAACATAAAACTCCACGTAGGACTCATTGAAAACACACATCCCTGGTATTGGTGACTGATATTGTCCTAATGAATGGGATGAAACTTTCATTCTTACATTAGTGATTTAATTATGTGAATATCTATAATTGAATGTTGCATCAAGTAGTCCAGGCATGAAATCCATGAAGCCCATGCAAGACAATATCAGTCATCATTAGAAGCAGGGACTTGTTTTCATTGAGTTTGGAGTTGTAGTAGAATGGGCTCATTTAGGTCAGAGTTATGAGTTATTCAATTCTGCCCGAACCAGACTCGGGTATCAGGCCTCTGGCTTAAGATTATGGTTTGGTTCAGGTTTTGAACTCTAGTCAGAGTAGACATGAAAATGTTCCCAGGTGTGTTTTACAGTAAAATTCCCCTTTAAATTAACACTGAGGATTTCTTTCTTTTTTTTTTCATTTGGAATGTTGTGGAATAACGTGAATCTTACGAACCATTCCTGGCCAGCTTGGATGTGGACACGTTGATCACATTCTCCATTTCAATGAGCATTTCCTTGTTCTGCCCGGTGTCAAAGAGGTGGCGTACCTGCAAGAACACAACAAAACAGACTTATGCCCGATTCTTATTTCGTCGAAAATAGCTGACCTATAACAAGCTCACAATGTGTCCCTCCCCGGATGCGACCCGTTGTGGATGGCTGGATGCGACCCTAGCTAAAATTAGAGTAGACTTTACATTCTCCCCAATGATTTGTCATCCTCAGGTCCAATTTATCACTTAAAAGCGACATTTTACATTTAAACAAATACATCTGCAGACCTTTCAAAAACGGTCTGGCTTTTCCCTAGAACAGGGTTCCCCAATTATTATTATTTTTTAAATTCTTCCGCGGGCCGCAAGGGGGCGCTCCGCGGGCCGCAAATGGCCCGTGGGCCGCCTATTGGGGAACCCTGCCCTAGAAGATTATGATCGTGAAATAGTTTTAATAACTTTGTTTGTGTGATCCAACATTGCTGTTTGGTTTACTTCTGCAAGCTGATGGTCTCCATTAACCATGTTGCTTCTGTTTTCATTGGAAAAGCTTTTGTCCCTAAAGAGACACTCGGAGGTATGTGCCATGCTACAACAGAGTTGTAAAGGAGTGCTTCCTTATAGGGCATAGCAGTGGCGGCCATTTTCTGGTTCCACCGATGCAGACCCCATTCATTTTTCCCCATTGAGATTTCCAAAAAAATTGATATCAATTATTTTAAGCCTAGAATCAAGCCATCCAGGCTCCTGGTGAATCATGAGTTTTGACCACATTTGATTCTGTGAAAAAGGAAGCTTATGCAGACAGAGGGGTTGTGAGCGCCATGTACAGTAGTTGACGAATGTTGCCTGTAGCACCTTTAACACTTAAATCAACACCAAGTCGGTGTTGTCAAGGTTTTCGGAATAGGCCTATCTCACAGCATTTCCCCGCCCCCTTTTGGAGCTAGTGGTGTTATTTTTTTTGCGGTCCATATGCTTCCATGTTAAAAGAGGTATTTTCACAAGCCACAAACTACCGTTTTGTAAAGGTAAGGTTTATTCTACTTATTTGAGTTGTTATACCATTGTGTTTTCTTCATATTATTATCGGTCTTTGACATTTTAACATTAGGAAATGTACTTAGATTCTCCAGAGAAAAAAAGTGTAAATGCCTAATGTTAAATGACACCACTATCTACCGGAAGTGGGCGTGGAAAGGGGGCTGCGAGATAGGCCTATAGGTTATCATTTAGAACTCTCAATACTGTATCAGTGTGACCAGTTTGCAGTTTAACCAGTTTTGTAGTCGTCAGAACAGAGATAGTTTAGGTACACTAAAGGAATGAAGCCATACGGAGAAAGAAGGTGTTGTCACACGTGGTGTCAGCTGTAGTACTGTATATACAGTAGATGCTGAGCCTAAGACGAGCAGAAATCATTTGAGGGTCGGTTTGTACCAAATGATGTCCGTCTTCATTGTTGCTTGCAACAGTTTAACCCATGTTGGGCAGGAACCCCTTTTGGTGTTAGCATCATGTTATGCTTTAGCTATTGAAAAATAGCAGATCTACAAGCTCATAGCGCGCCACCGAGTGGCGCGCTACGAGCTTGTAGGTCTGCTATTTTTGAAAAATCGAAGAACGACTGACATAGAAACATAGCTTTTCCAGAAAACTGTCAGGATGTAGAAGACATTTTTAGAATCTGATCTCAGGTAAAAATGGGTTAAAACAAATCATTCATGTTTTAAGATTCAGAGTTTCTTGTGCCTCTGAGTCTTTGTTCCCGAGGTTGCGCTGGTGGATTTCCCACGACAGTGTATTAACTGGCCACACACCTGGTTGGGCCTGAGGAAGTTAAGGCTGATGTTGGGGTACCGCGTGGTCGGGTCCACGCTGTAGTGACTGAAGTTCTTACCTGGTTGGGCCTGAGGAAGTTAAGGCTGATGTTGGGGTACCGCGTGGTCGGGTCCACGCTGTAGTGACTGAAGTTCTTACCTGGTTGGGCCTGAGGAAGTTAAGGCTGATGTTGGGGTACCGCGTGGTCGGGTCCACGCTGTAGTGACTGAAGTTCTTACACACCTGATTGGGCCTGAGGAAGTTTAGGCTGATGTTGGGGTACCGCGTGGTCGGGTCCACGCTGTAGTGACTGAAGTTCTTACTGACGTTCTCCGGCGTGGTCTGAGGCAGCAGGCGGTAGATGCTCTCTCTAAATTACAGAGGAGAAGAGGAGATCTAAACAACAATCTATTGTCTTCACATAATGACAATAACAATGTTTTATTCCGACTGGGGGAAAAGTATGGAGTAGAGAGAATAGTAAATTAAGGTTGCAACAGTTAAAAAAAAAAGAAAAAAGAAAATAAAAAGTAATCGATTTAAAATAAAATAAAATAAATAATTGATTTTAATAAAAGTATTGATAAAACAAGAAAAAAGGAAAAGGAAATAGCAATCTCACAACACGTCACATCGCAAAGTTGTGCGGTTGTAGTATGGCTATTTTTACCGCAACACAGTATAAAATAGGGCATAAGTGGTTAACCCATTCTGGACGGGAACCCCTTTTGGTGTTATAACCCTTCTGAACGGGAACCCCTCTTGGGGTTTTGTACAGTATGTACAGTATTCAAAATGTACAAATATTTGATGCTGATATATAAAAAAAAATTTGGGGTTAATCAGACTAATTTATTAGATTATTAAAAAAAAATGAAATGGTTTGCGTTGATTCGTTGATATATAAAACAATATATACAGTACATATAAAAAGAGACGCGTCTTGTTCTTCTTAGAAGACTTAGAAGATCCTCATAGAGACAGCCCTATTGGTAATAAAGTAATGAAGTCATGCCATCGATGATGTAACACATGAGAGCTACCAGTAGAACAGTCACATTCCAACCAGCTCATTATCCCATTAGTACCAGCAGCTGCAGCAGCACGGCCACTGACTGACATCCATGATCCAATGCAGGCTCGCATTTTCTATAGTCAAGCACTCAACAGATAACAGGGTGTGTTGAATGGAGAGGAGGTGGCGTGTGCACGCGTGACTGAGTGTGTTATGCATGCATAAGTGTACACACGTGTGTGTGTGTGTGTGTGTGTGTATGTGTGTTGGATTACATGTACATACGCGTGTGAGTGTGATGCACACGTGTGTTTGTCTGAGAGGAACACAGAGAAAGAACCCTGTGTCTGTATGTGTGTGTATATGTATGTATGTATGTATGTGTGTATGTGTATGTGTATGTGTATGTGTATGTGTATGTGTGTGTGTGTGTGTGTGTGTGTGTGTGTGTGTGTGTGTGTGTGCATGCGCGTGCCGTGCGTGTGTTGTGTCTCAGCATTTTCCACTGTCTCACCTCTCTGCTAGGACCTCCAGAGGGCTGTTTCCCTGAGCCCAGCTCCGTACCATCCAGGCAGAGTCTATGGCTGCTAGGAAACCTCGGGCGATGCCGGTGCCCATGGGCCAGAACGGCTGGAAAGACACATTAGACCACATTAAACCCTGGTGTCGCTATTTTGGCCATGGCATTACAGGGGAAGATTTTTTTTCTTTTAATCTTCAACGATTAAAACAAAACATGTCTCCACCAGGCCATGCAGGTCAGGTTGTGCCCTCCTGGTGGTGCTATAATATGTGAAAAGGGTGCCATTTCTCCTCGTGGCAGCGGTGGCCGAACGGATAGCGGCGCGGTCTTGATACCGGAAGGTTCCTAGTTCGAATCAGCCGTCCGACACGTTCAAATTACCACCGCTGAAGTGCCCTTGAACAAGGCATTGAACCACTACGATGAAATGTGTTCTATGAGCAGGGCCTGGCTGGAAACAAGTTCTTGAGCTTAGCCCAGATACCCTGGGTAAATATAGATTTCATTTCATTTCATTTCATTTCATGCCTTTGATGGCAATGGGATGATTTGAGGCATTTTGTTCCAAAAATGTGTTGGTGGCGCTATGTGAAAAGGGTGGGTTATATTTTTCAGCCTAGTAGGAAAGTGCGTGAAAGATTTCAAGTAATTGCACACTGCGTTCATGATTTGAGGCTTTTTGTTCAAAACGGGCCAATCCTGCAAACTTTGAAAGCCAATGAAAGCAATTAGTATAAAATATAAAATATCCGACAGATCTGTCTTCTGCACATGACTATAGAGATACTGTGTAACGATTTGCCGGATTTTGAGACAGAATCTGGAGGATTAATATCATTTTTTTTTTTACAAAAGTCGGCCTCCTGGTGACGCTATAAAAGGCAGATGTGAAAAATGCAGGTCAAAGGTTTGTCCTTGGCCTTTAGGGAGTGTGCATGCAACGTTTCACACAGAACGGTGCAGTTATAGGTAAAAAAAGGTTTGCATCCGTGTGTGTGTGTGGCATCGACCAGGTTAACGGTGCCAGAGATTAGCTGTACGCAGACGGACGGACACACGGACGGAGTGCAAAACATACTTCGGCTGGTGGAGACAATAAGTGTCACCATCACAATGCAGTGCATAAACTTGTGGCTCACACTTCTTTCCTTGTTGTATCCCTTCTTGTCACTTTTTTTCCAATGCTCACTTAGTACTATGCAGATAATACTGTATGCTGAATGTTTATCCTCATGTTTGTTCATTTGATTTGTGTTTTCTTGACCAATAATGTGAAGAATGCTATTTAGATCGATGCTTGGTTCATTGTTTACCTGGTATCCTAGTTACTTTGAGGCACTACAATGTTCTCTCTGCACTCTACTTATGTGGCCATTTACCTGTTTGTTGACTTGACTACTGCTTACTCTGACTACTCCAATGTTGCCACTTGAAAGACGGTCTGGACAAGAGCCTCAGCTAAATGCCTAAATTGTTATTGTAAATTGTATGTGGTTAAAACAACCACGTACAGTCATAGATGAGTCCTGTTAAATGCAAAACAGAATGGAGTGGTAAAGTTAAATGAGTTTCAAAGCTTCCTTCAAAACAGGCCTGAAAATCCAGCTTTCAGGAGACCAAATGTGATGGCATTCACTGCCAACACTTTTTTCTACTTTTTGTTGATGTTGTTTTTGGTGCTATTTTTTATGCTATGTTAATGAATTGGATACATAGGCCCACAATGGAGCCTCTAGTCTAGAATCTTGACTCTACCTCCAGTAGACTGTCCCCCACCAGCGCCACCAGCAGCTTATGGTCGTTGCGTTGGCGCACCAGCGCGGCATTCTCAGAGGCATACATGCAGGTGAAATCGAACATGGCGACGTCGGGCTGGCCGTAGTGGTTGATGGCGAAGTCCATCTTGGGCAGCTGGTAGTTGGTGGAGAAGCCGGCCGCCTCGCGGGCATACTGGAGCAGGGCCGCCTGGTCCACGTTGGCCCTGGAGAGTAGCATCTCTGTGTCAGAGTAGTCCTGCATGGGGGAAGAACACACACATATTTAGTACACAGGACTGAAAAGCTTTGTTAGGCCAAAACCCAAACTGCGATTTGTTGAACTATTTGTACACTTTGTTGCGAGACACACAAACATATAGTTGTTGTTCTACAACCACGTTGCGATGCAATGTGTTGTGACCTTGCAGATCAGCTATTTTCAAAGATTGTTTTCAAAACGCCCATAGCAGCATGGATAATCTGGATGCATTTAATTCGTGAGAGCAACACAAGAGAATGAAAAGTGGCCACGGGTAAATGTTATTATAAGAATCTCATCTAAATATACTGCCCTGAAGGAACAACTGAGGTTTACCAAGCTAGCCACCACGAAAAGCAACACGGCAATATATCTGAACATGACAGGTCTTTTCTTCTGTTGTCACTGTATTACATGGGGGGCCCGTAGTTTACACTGTACTGTTAAATGCGCTGCGCAAGAGCCTCTTGAACATGTAGCGTCACATCACAGCATGCCTTAGAAGTGACATCTTTTTAAAGAGGGCCACGAGGGGAACATTCTTTCTTTCTTTAATCTCCCAGGTTTCCCTCTGCTGTGCTGGCCGTTAGCTGCTGGTTGGAGGGCGTTGGGAGGATCTGAATGGGTGTTGTTGGTGATTCATGGCATGGCACTGCCCCGGTGGAACTGTGCAAACTCACAACATCATGTCTGCCAACCACCCCCTCCTTCGCCCTCTCTTCCACCCTATCCCAGGAGCGAGTGAGAGTAGTTTCCATTGCTATAAAAGGACCTGTCTCAGAGCACCATATTAAAATGAACCTTTTGGGATGTCTAACTCTTCATAGCCTGGTTAACCACTCCCCCTTGAATATATTTCATTCGGGAGTGGACCAGGCTAATGTCTTCACGTACAAAATATCGTCGTCCATTGAAACTTGTGAATCGACTGACTTTTGTACCACACCTCCACCTCACTCTGCCAACACATACACCTAGGTCTGGCAAAATAATTATATAATCGCAATTAATTAATTGAGATAATCGCAATTATTTTCTCTCTCTCTCTCCCCCTCTCTCCCTCTCATATATATTACATTTTATATACACATTAATGAAAATGGCACTGATGCACAAACACAGGTGCCAACTTTGAAACCGCAAGTGCCGTGAGGTGCAGTAACTCACCACTAAACAACATTAATTGTAGGACGAGTGTTTTTGGGCTGCAGATCAAGGTCCTGTCATCCAAAACCAAACCACCCCCCAAAGTAATTAAGAGTACCACCCAGGAATTCATCAGCTGCTTTTGCAATAACCGCGATTAGCCTCGCAAAACGATGAATCACATCCCGTCATAAATCAACTACAATAGGTTCACGAAAGGCCGTCCCACACGAACGCAGCAAACTTTCGGTAACCTCTTGAACCGTCACAGAGCCAGAAACCTAAAAGCAATGAGAGAAGAGTTCCTAAAAGCTTCCCTTCGCGTCCAGTTTCCTGTGGAACGCTGCCCAGGCCCAAGGAAACTACCATTTATTATGGAGGACAGAAAGTGTAATTAAGCATGGGTGAGTTGGCAGTTTGTTTCTGCGGGCTGTTGGCTTGGTCAGACCATTAGTCTGATCAGCTGGACTTGGTCAGACCATTAAGCCGGGTTTTATACTTTGGCGTGCGCCAGTGTCGCACAGCGTGCTGACAATAGTAGATCTACAGGCTCATGTGTCGTGTCGCAGCACATTATGAGCTTGTAGATCTGCTTTGTTTTGCAGTACGACACCGCACACTAGGAACTCTAAATCAAGCCTTAGTCTGATGCTAGGCCAAGAGACTGAACAAGCAGGATATAGAGAGAGCCAAAAGATGTGTTTATACACAGTAATACCAGGACCAGAATTTGTGAAAAATGTACCCATAAGGGTGAATTTCTTTGAGTAAAATTAACACACTTTGCTGTTCATGTGTGTCAGCATTTGTACAAACCTGCATGCACAGGCACATATCAAGGGAGACAAAGCTCAGAGTCTACAATGCCTCTGTAATTTCTGTGCTCGGAAACATGGCCACTGAATAACACTCTGGCAGCCAGGCTCGATGGCTTTGATTCTAGAGCCCTCAGGAGGATCGAAGGCATCTCGTGGACGTGGAGCCAGCATGCGTCACTAACCAGATTTTAAGAGAGCTAACCCAACAGCTCCCAGCTTCACGTCTCGCAGCAATGCGGCGAGTGTGTTGGTATGCCCACGCCATCCGCCTGCCAGAGGAACATCCAACACGCATCCTGGTCTTTAATCCCCAGCAAGCCGGCTGGAGACGACCTAGAGGCGGCCCCCCGCACCCGCTGGTTGGATGTAAGATCCCAGGACCTTAAAGCATGTAACGTGACTTTGGCACAAGCTCAACACCTTGCCCACGACAGACCCAGATGGAGAGACCTGGTGGCTATGGTTGGCTCTACGCGCAAGAGGACTAAGTAAGTAAGTATGCACAGGCGATTTGCCTCTTTATTCCAAGGGAAAGCACAGAGAGCAAATGTGACATCCCTCATATTTCTTATCACACTTACATGCAGAATGACTCCTTTCTCCAGCAGGCTCTGCTTTTTGGCCGTCATCACAAAGTAGTGTGTGTCGTCCTTGTAGTAGACAATGTTTTCCAGGTCGATTCCTTAAAGAGACCAAAGGGGGGACAGGGACGGTCACGTACTGTACAATAAATAAACACACAAAAACCTTCCCTCTAGCCTCCACGGTCGACTGTCCCTCAACAGTACACTGTAAATTACATCGTTATAGAGGACAACAGTGGTGATTACACGACCCACAGCACAAACCCAAAGGCCCCGGGGACACTGCCACATCAGCGTTATAAACCCTGATGGCACGCCTGGCATAATGACACTCAATGTCCAGCGATTTAATTGGGGGCCTCTCTGAATTAACGTTTGATCTCGCGCCGAAGAAAAGATGATCATTCATTTTATATGCTGACGCGTCAAAAAAAAAAACACACATTCAAAAACACAGCACATCCGCTGGAAAAGGCTGCCAGTTGACCGACCTGTTGCTTCTCGCAGGTCCTGGAAGAACTTTTGGTTGAAGATGAAGGCCACGCCGCTGATCTCCTCCACTTTGGCCTCGGCGGAGGTGTGCCGGTTGATGAAGTTAGCCGTGATGGCGATGGCCAGCTTGCCGCGGAACTCTTTGCGGCGGAACCCTGAGGAGAGCAAAAAGGTCAAAGAGGGAAGGAGTACGGTCCTCAAGATTAGGAGTATGAAGGACGGATGTTAACCACTTACACCCTCTGGTCTTAGTGAAACGGACTTGAATTACAACTGTACCAATCTGACCACTTTTTTATATCTACACACCAAATCTCTTCAATAGAAATAGCGGATCTACAAACTGCTCAAAACACTTTTTTTGTTGATCGGCTTATTCTTTCCGAATGTTCCTCCCAGAAAAGGAATGCTGGAATTCAATTGATCAGAGCAAAGTTCAACTTAAGTACACTACAGTACAGTAAGGAACAGTAGCCTATACTGTAGCTACCTGGACATGTTTTCATTTGCCCTCTGTTGCTGTGCTCTGTGACCGAGACCGAGTATCTGCATGTAGTGATTACATTATCTCATCGTGTGGTGAATGAATGATATGCCTGTGAAATATCTACCGGTATGTCTATAATACTGTACATTACCCTTGAAAAAGGTTCCTCAGTGCCACAGAAATCTATAGGTATCCAATACCGGTGTAACGTGGGAGGGGTTTGTATGTGTGCTAAAAGTGTTTATTTTGAAAACTGGATTAGCTACTTCCAGAACCAAAAGATGATTATTCACCGAAGACTTCAACAACCACAGATTGTGCCAAGGTTCAACATCACTTTAAGTCAAAAGACTGGAGTGGAGGAAGCAAACATAATGTCCCAAGTCATTTTGTATAGTTCCTCTTTTCTTTTCTTTTTAAATACACCGTGAATGCAACCAGATGTGTCAAGGCAACATAAAACACGTTCTAGTATTTTGAGCTATGTGAGTATTATAAGTTCACGCTAATCCCAGTGGGAACCTGCTTCCCTTCATTGATGCAACAGACAGAGGACAGAGAGAGACAGATCACAGCTAGCTACAGGATGGACTACTTCACTCATACAGGAAGAAGCCAATTCACCAGTTCTAAGGGATGGAGCAAGTAGGGACACACTGGTGGTGCATGGGAAGGTCAATTTCTAGCACGCACGCACGCACGCACGCACGCACGCACGCACGCACGCACGCACGCACGCACGCACGCACGCACGCACGCACGCACGCAGATATTCCCCACATAATTGTAGTACACATTCCAAAGTACGAGACCAAGTAAAGAATGGAATGAAGATCGTAACCTCTGTGTGGATGGACTATGCAACAATCATGATAAGTCACACAATTTTCACACAGAAATAAAAAGCTGATCTACAAGCTCACACCACATTGCATCGCATCACAGCCCCTGATGCTACAACTGTGTCAAAAAACAGCAGTTACTTCAATCAATTCACAAGTTACCTCCAGTCATTAAAGGATGTCGGGGGGGAACCTCCCATCTCCATATTCTAACGTGTTTTTTTTATATTTTTCATATATTTTTTAACTAGTAGCAGATCCCCAAGCGCTCTCCTGATTGAGCTTGATTGAGACTGATTGAGACTGATGCTTCTGGAATTTGAATCGTGAAACGTTAACAGTTTTGGACATTATAATGTTTCCAATCCGACAGAGGCGATTATATTCAAGACAAGTGAACTTGCCTGCTAATGTGTTCCTCCTGCCATCCGCCCCGATGATGACATCAAACTCCAGCTCGTTGACAGGGTGTGTCCTGGGGAGTACTTCAGCCCTCCAGCCGATCCCTGAGAAAAACACATGGCCACATGGAATCAGCCCACAACTGACAACACACACAGCCAACAGCCACTCTGTCTGCAGCTGCACTGCTGACACCATATGCTCTCCTTTAGGCCTGCAACTATGGATCCTTTTCTTAGGGATTATTCTATCGATTACTTTTTTTTAATAATCAAGAAGCGTTATTTTTGTTATATTATTAACCCATTTAGGCCCGACGTCGAAATTTAAAAAATGTCTTCTAAATCCCGAGGTGGTGCTCAATATTTCATGTCAAGGACCCCAAAAATTACATGTAATTGGCCACCATCCCCCATCTGAAAATATGTTGTTCCAGGGACCTCCCAGAGCAAAGATTTGAGTTAAAATGGTTCGCTCTGAAAGAATATCAAAGATGTGTGCCACATTTTCATGATTTTTCAAAAAATAGCAGATCTACAAGCTCGTAGCGCGGCACTCAGTGCCATGCTATGAGCTTGTACATCTGCTATTTTTCAATAGCTAAAGTGTAACATAATGCTTAAAACACCAAAAGGGGTTCTCGCCCTGAATGGGTTAAAATCATTTGAATGCATCAACGTAGGCTTGGGCAATATACCGATATTACCGTTTATCGTGATATTATATATCGATACCGGTAATATCGCGGAGTATATAAATAATACCGAATACCGGTAATATCGCGGAGTATATAAAACACCACTCAATAATACCGAATACCGTCATAATACCGAATACCGTCATAATACCGGGGAATTTTGACTGGGGAGGGGAGGGGAGGGGAAGTTTTGACTGGAGAGGAGAGGAGAGTGGAGGGGAGGGGACATTTTGACTGGAGAGGAGAGGAGAGGAGAGGAGAGGGGAAATTCAGCCCGTCAGTGTGATATATTAATGTTTTATTAATAAAACCGATAATACCGATTATCGCGATATTATTCACGTTATCAATATCGATATCAAAAATCAATATCGCCCAAGCCTACATCAACGACTGTATTAACCACATGTCATGCAATAATAGTGAAAATAGCAGATCAAACGTGTTGTTGTGAGCTTGTGTTGTAAATCAGCTATTTTCACTAGCATTACATGCCGAAAATAGGGATTGATTTTTAATAGATTATCTTGTAAAATTATTGATTATTTTCTCAATTGATGAGTTAGATCAGGGGTGCCCACACCTTTTAGACTTGAGAGCTACTTTCAAAATGACCAGCTCAACCAGATCTACCCACCAAAAATATATATTATCATCACATTGCTGAAAGTATTTACATAGACAAATGCACTTTTTTTTCCTTTTTTGTACTACTGTTGTTTGTGCAAAACATTATTGCAACTATTGCATTGTGGGTTTGAGCTGTCCTTTTTTATGTCAATCCAATGAAGTCACCTGAATTCAAGTGACAGATGCCAAATATTGTTTATTCATTTAATTTAAATTGTATATTTTAAGGGCATCATGTCATGTGGTCTACCTGCACAGCCTGTGTGATCTACTGGTTAATCTAACTGTTAGATTAAGTGCAGCAGACAGTTACACTGGCCATCAGGTGTCACTTACGCTCCGTTTCCTGGTCTTCAGGTGGCTCGATCAAACCCTTGAACTCCACGTTGACGTGGATCTCGATACCGACGAGGAGAGCCACCTTGAGCAGCATGATCTGGAGCTGTCGAATACCTGCAGCAAGAGGAAGTACGGTCAAACCCTGACGCCATGAACTGCATGAGGGACAGTCAAACAGTCAACATCCAACAGATGTTGGACATTGCACAAGTCCATTGCAGAATGAGTCTTCCACAAGATGAGAGCATTTCAGATTTCATGTTTATCCACTCACTGATATGATCGATGGAACCCGCGCAGAACTTCCCGTAGAACTTCTTGCCCCCGAGGCCCCTGAGGTCTTGAATGGTGAAGGGCCAAAGATGAAGGACATTGTTCCTGGAGAAGGCGTCTCTCTTCTCCAGGAGCACCACTTTGGCTCCCAGGAGCCCCAGCTCAATGGCTGTCCGGAGGCCGCATGGCCCTGCACCGATGATCAGACACTGGAGAGGAAGAGAAAACAAATGTTTGGCTACCGTCATATAGCACAGACAGCCATTGGTCATGGGCTATGGTGGGCTTGTAACAAATTTATGAAAGAGAATTGTCAATTTGTTTGCGTTTGTAGGAGGAAAAGCTACAGTAGATGCATAATTTAACCTATTTAGGACGGGAACCCTTTCTGGGGTTTTTACCCTTCAAGACCAGAACCCATTTTTGGGTTCTTGCTGCCATGTACCGTATATATAAGCAGCATAACATTATTGTAACTTTTGAATAAATATGTTTTTAGGCGTTTTTAGAATCAGCCTTAATGGGTTAATGTTTACTTCTTTCCAGCAGCTAGGAATGTATCACTTCATATGTGTGCCTTTGTTATTAAAAAATAAATAAATAAATGTGAGTCTTGAAAATAACGATTCATAAAATAACTTTTTTTTGAAAATAACTTTTTCCAACAAAAATATAATAATGAAATTATAATGTACACTACAGATTAATCATTTACCAAAACAGTTGTTACCATTCAAGGTACAGAGACAGGCACAGTTCAGAGAATCCAGAAACGAGGTTACAATTGAGAAATGTTATGTAACATTTGCAACTTTTCAATAACTGAGATCAGGACAATGTCTACATTGTCCTGAAAACAGGTATGCCAGGCTCAAAAAAAGTCTCACCTTTGAGTTGGCACACGCACGTCCCTTCTTGTACTCCTTTTGGCCGGCCCTCTTGTCCAGTTTGGCCCAAAGGGCCTTGGCCTTCCAGTAGTTGAGCTTGGACTTGAGCTTGTGATAGAAGACCCTGGACTCGCAGGGCTTGAGCTCCAGGTGGTCGCACAGCTCCTGGAAGGCCTTCAGCGTGCCCTTACAGGTGCTGGCATGGACAAAGTTGTCAAACAGGACGTGCGAGCGCTTCGGGCCATCTCCCCCAGCCGCACCGGTGACGCCTCCGTCCCCCATGGTCCAGCCCGACACCGGCGGGCTCCTGAGGGCCCCGTCACCACCAGGCAGGGGTCTGTGGGTGCAGCACCCAGCCCTGGAACTGTCCGTATGCTCTGGACGGGAGGGGGAGCGCTCTTAACTACCAGCTCCTAACATCCTCAGCCTGGCAAGGAGACAAGAAGAACATGGATTGGTTCATCATCCTTTTTTATCCTTATTTCACCTTTCCACAGATACTGTACATAGTCAAATAGTCAATCTACACAATTGTTATTTTCAAAATGTTTGCCTCTTTATAATGTAGAACAATTTAAGAAACATGGGGAGAACATGCAAAGAATTTGCAAACTCCACACAGAAAGACCCATGGCTTATGCCAACCCCGCCTAGGGTATTTATTGGCGCTGATGACGCGGAGGAGAGAACACACCCACAGCATCCCCTTCTAGTTGTGAGGTGACAGCACTACCGACTGCGCCACAGTGAACGCCTTTATCCAAGGCGCTTTACATAGATTGTGCATTACATTCACCCATTCACACACATTCATACACCGATTGCGGCGGAAGCCATGCAAGGTACCAACCAGCACATCGGGAGCGATTTGGGGTTTAGTGTCTTGCCCAAGGACACTTCGACATGTAGACAGGAGGAGCCGGGATTCGAACCGCCGACCCAGGGAACATTGGACGACCTGCTCTACCTCCTGAGCCACACACTAGTGGACCCCTAGTTGAATAGCGTGGCTAATACATGCAGATCATTGACATGAAAAGGTTAGATCTAACCAACCAACATAATAGAGTTACCGGCGAGCACAGAAAGAGATCTGGTCTACCGGCACCAAACAAGAAGCACGCAGCAACAAATAAACATCACAAATCTCTGTGTATAAATAAGCATCACCCCAGACACAGGAACTCACAGCTCCTCATCTCAGAAACACTATGAATGAAAAAGGCAATTGTGTATTCAATCTCACCGGAATCGTTACTGTACTGCAAGCAATTATACGACAGCAAGCAACACAAGGGAGATACAGTGTACAGGGAAGGCCCTGAGCTTGTTTCTTTTTACTTCCCGTCTCATCGATGAATATTTAAGAATTGTTATTTTCCTTTCTATGACCTGCAGCAGCAGTGTAGTGCTGTTCTGCCTTTAATACCCAGGGGGAAATTAAGACATCACTCGTGTAGCACTCGTGTTCTTTGACGTCTATATGTCAGCCCGACCAACAAAACAAATCAGTCTGGCCGTTACATCCATCATTGACTTTTCCGGCTTTATTATAAAAAAGTAAGTATTTTTTACTTTGTGCATACAGTAGTTGTTATTTCCACAGAAAAATGAAAGGAAAGAAGAGAGGGAAGAGAGATCAAAGAAAATATAGATAAGAGATAAGAAGCCTGACGTTGAAATAAATAAAAAGTCTTCTGAAAGAATATATATTCAAAGATTTGTGACACATTTTCACGATTTTTCAAAAATAGTAGACCTACAAGCTCGTAGCACGCCACTCGGTGGCGCGCTATGAGCTTGTAGATCTGCTATTTTTCAATAGCTAAATAATGCTTAGTTAAAACACCAAAACGGGTTCCCGTCCAGAATGTGTTAAAAAAAAAAGGTATGTACTGTACATATTGAATATTTTGAATAGAGCTTAAGTGGTTAAATTACAATAAAATTACTTTTCTTTTTCTCAGACCCAAACATATGGCATCGGTCAGACTCTAGTCAGCTGTCTGCTAAAATTCACTGTGAGAGAAGGTCCTTATAGGCATTCCATCCAGTGCAGAGTGGACAACCTTTAAATGTCAGCCCTGACAACATCATCAATACGAACTGATTGAGTGGATATACAGTAAGGAGATAAAGGTGTAAAGCCTGCCTTATCACTAGTGGTGATGACTGTACAAGCCTTGTTTGAACAGATCATCTTGCTGAATAGCGAGTATCAACAATCATTGCCAAGCTAATTGTCTGCTTCAGAATTCCCCGAGGTGACGAGGCGGAAACTGGCCTTGCCTGTTAGACTTTCACTAACTGTGGCTCAGCAGAATAGCAGAATTATTTGCCTTAAGAAGATTTGAATCTTCCCAGAAGCCAGAACACGACTATGCAAATTAAAGAGAACCTTTCAAGTTTACCTCACAACAAGTGAAAGATGGCTGGCTATTGTATATATTTTAATCAGAAAGTCTGTTTAAGATCTAGTCCTAAAAGTCAAGACAAAGCCTTTAACCAGCCGATTCAGTTCAGTTCATTTTTCACGTGTTAATTATTAATCAGATAAAACATCATTTTGTTTTACAAAAAGGGATCGGGCATTATATTATGTTTTGGGGAGTACTGTAGGTGGTGGGCCTGTGCTCTGTCTCTCAAGGCCCATAATGCATAACAATATGTGATGTGATTTTTATTGGTAAAGCACAGCAATCGATATGATTTTATACCAATCTACAGCCTCTTGTCGGACAGCAATTTCAGAGTTGGTCGTGTTAAGAAAGCATAGAGAAGCATGTGTTTGCTTTAAGTTCTTGTCATGGGATTTGAAATGCAAAAATCATCAGGCAAGCAGTTCCGCATCCACAAGACCAACAGTAGGTTCAGAAAATGATAAATGGTTTATGAAAGATTAACACTAAGGTCTGTCAGCCAACTACTACTAACACACACACACACACACACACACACACACACACACACACACACACACACACACACACACACACACACACACACACACACACACACACACACACACACACACACACACACACACACACACACACACACACACACACACACACACACACAACTTTGGTGTTGACCTCAAAGTGTGCTATGATTAACATACATACCGTATATATTTCTTACCTTACTTTGTTAATTAATTCTTAATTACTTATTTTATTACTGCTGTTGCTACAATGTTGAGGAACCCTCCGAAACCAAATAATTGTACTCTTGTGTACTACTCGTACTGTAGAGATGTAACAAATACAAATATTGACTCTATGAATGCTGACATTGGGAACCATGAAAGGTGTGTCAAACTCCCTCAGCTATGCGTGCATAGCTGCATGGCACGCATGGTGCAGTATGAGTCATTATTACTTAGTTCCTGCCAACTGGTCAAACATAACGTTGGAACAACCTGCCAGTTATTGTCATAAATCAAAAGTGAAGTTTGCTGCTTGGCTAACCTTTGAGACCATGGCCGGCCTCTTTTCATTCTTCTCATTATGGAGCTGTCACGATCAGGAGTATGACATTAGACGAAAATGAATTGTCTTACAAATAATTGTGATTGTGCATTGAACATTCCAGAACATAATAACAGATAAGAAAATACAGTTCTGTTTGGCTTTCAGGCTTTGTCTGACTAATGTAGTGTATGACAAATTACGAAGTGAAACACTGTGAGCTTGGACATCTGCAAGTGTTTGAAATTATTGTGATGCTGATGCTGTATGAACACATGTTGCTCAGTGAGGACCCCCTGGAATACCAATTTGAGAACCACAGTACTAGATAGAGTTCTGTCTCCTGTATTAGCAAAAACAAAAATAGCTTGCACTAGCAAACAATTAAGTGCATCTGTCCTCTCATTATTATTGCTCTAAGTTCACAGCTTAAGTTATCCAACTCACTCTCAACTCAAAAAAAAGATTGTCCTGGCATTCTGCTTTTACACGTATGCCTTACTGTATCAGTAAGTTGCTTTTTCCCCTCATATCCATTTATCCTTTCACAATTGATAATGATGTATTAGTCATATTGCGGAAGTCCATATATCATCATCATCATCCAACATACGAGAGGAACAGAATTTCTGCACAGTAGTCAGAGACATCTTCAATTGTAATGTCATGGCGAATCACATGTCCCATTAAGCCATTTTGTCCTGACGTCGGAATTTTTTTTTTTTTCTGAAATACCTATGTTTCTGTATCAGTGGTGCTCAATATTTCATGTCAAGGGCCCCAAAAATTATCTGTGTTTGGCCACCGACCCCCATCTGAAAATATGTTGTTCCAGGAACCCCTAAGAAGCAAAGATTTGAGTTAAAAACTCACTCTGTAACAATATATATATTCAAAGATTTGCGCCACATTTTCACGACTTTTCAAAAATAGCAGACCTACAAGCTCGTAGCGCGCCACTCGGTGGCGCGCTATGAGCTTGTAGATCTGCTATTTTTCAATAGCTAAAGCATAACATAATGCTTAAAACACCAAAAAGGGGTTCCCGCCCAAAATGTGTTAATGTATTATTTATTATGAAATGATGCTTCTTGAAGGGGAAAAGACTAAGAGGGTGATTAGTTTGAATGCCTGGCAGTCTGCCTCACACGGACAGCAACAACAGAAAAAGCAAAGAACGAAGAAAAGGGAAATGAGAACAATTGCCTGTTGGCCTCAGTATCTGCCAGGTCGTCTCCATGGAACGGGGTCCAGGAAGGCCTGGCTCAGTATCTGCCAGGTCGTCTCCATGGAACGGGGTCCAGGAAGGCCTGGCTCGCTCCGTGGAAAGCAACACAGTCCCCACTAGTCCCAGCGGTCAGTACACCATGAAAGCCACGCAGGTACAGGGGTCAGCGGGCCTCTCTTTCACACCCTGCCAAACTCCTCAGTGCAGTGGAAACAGCCTTCTGTTCTGGGGAGCAGGCCGCACTCTGAAAGTGCAATGGTGTAGCTGTGTGTGTGTGTGTGTGTGTGTGTGTGTGTGTGTGTGTGTGTGTGTGTGTGTGTGTGTGTGTGTGTGTGTGTGTGTCTTTGTTTTTACATCATCAGTATCAGCAATTAATTATGTAGCCAATGTGTCCTATTCCCTCCCACACACACACACATCAGATCTACAAGCCCACAACATGTCACATTGTGAGCTTGTAGAGTCTTTAAAAACTTTTGAATAAGGGTTAGTGGTTAAAGTTTAGTTTTATATGCGTCTAAGGAGCAAAATGTGTGTTTTTTCGTATTTATTTGTTTGCTTATCGTTTACATGTTCTCAAATAGGAACTAAAATAATTAGAACCAGGGGTCATCGCCATGCTAGCTTGTGGTGGAAATATTTTGTCAAAATGTTTTTTTTGCCACGGACATACAAAATGAGTGGACAAAATTATCAGAAACTGATAAAGAGGTAGCTCTGAATGACCATAACAGGTCTGTAACTCTTAGTGTTCAAATGGAACCAAATGGACCCTTATGGGTCGTCATTGCCATAGTGTCTGAAGAAAACCTAGAGACTTGACATTTAGAAATTGGGTCTTATGATCAAAATACGAACATTATAATGGTGTGTAAAAAAAAAAAGAAACAATTGCCACAGACAAGACCAAGTATTTTTGCCACGGACACATTGATGACCCCTAATTAGAACAGATCTTGTATTTTTTGACAAAATATCGGTTGAACTCCAAAATCTGAGCTTGTGTCAGACTCAGACACCAAATGTTGGGCTCGTGTGCGTGCGTGCGTGCGTGCGTGCGTGCGTGCGTGCGTGCGTGCGTGCGTGCGTGCGTGCGTGCCCCACCACAGTAACTTCCATTGCAGACAACACCCTGCCTTTCCCCCCTCTCCCTCCAACCCACAGTCTGTTAGACTCAGGGTTGAAGTGTGTACTGCTCGACTCTCACCTTCCCACTTAAATCAACATACAGTAAAGTCAACGTGCACTGGCTGGATGGCAGCAGCTGTATAAAGCATGTGGGTTCACCTGCTACAGAACACACACACTTCAATAACAACCTGGAAGCCAGGCCGACCAACTTCTGACACTTCAATGGAACGTTTATTTTCACCATGTGGTGACTGGGGAGCTGTGTAGAAAAGGGTCTGTCTGTTGATCTGTCTGTGACCGGACACTGCCAGCATAGGCCACAGACACAGTACCTCCACAATCCACTTAATGTGGTGTGTGTGTGTGTGTGTGTGTGTGTGTGTGTGTATACACCGATGGCGGAATAAACCATGCAAGGCACCAACCTACTCATCAGGAGGCAGGAGCAATTAGGGGTTCAGAGTCTTGCTCAACTTACAAGTCACTTCGACACCAACTCTGGGGGAGCCCGGGATCGAACTGGTTGCAAGGAGTTGCATGGTGAATCATTGCTGTGCTTTGCTGCCACAAATATATTTTATACTTTAATTTGGTAATGAAAGTCAATGGGTCTCTCATTTGGAGTCATACAGTTATAATAGACAACATCTCTGTCTGGTGGAAAGCTCATTATATGTCCAAAACTGTTAATTTTCAGGATTCAAATTCAAAAATAGTGGATCTGCTACTTTTGAGTGATGCTGTAGGACGTTAATTTATGGAAAACAAACACAAAAAGGTTTGAATATGGAAATGCTGTAGGCGGTTTCTGCCCGACAGCAATCTCCATAGATCAGGGGTTCTCAACGTTTTTGGCCGGGGACCCCCGGAAATGCTTTGGCAATGTCTCGGGACCCCCGCCCCGCCCCCCAATATAAATTGACTGCTACAATAACCTTAAACCATTTTGGGCGGGAACCCCTTTTGGTGTTTTAAGCATTGTTATAATTTAGCTATTGAAAAATAGCAGATCTACAAGCTCATAGCGCGCCACTCGCGCTACGAGCTTGTAGGTCTGCTATTTTTGAAAAATCGTGAAAATTTTAAATTAATTTTTTTTTTTTTTTTTGAAAATAATTTGGGGACCCCCTAAAATAATTTGGCGACCCCCCGAGGGGTCGCGACCCACGGGTTGAGAACCCCTGCCATAGATGACTGACATGACAGGAATCAGGATGGCTCAGATCCACATGATTCCATCTCTTTTAGACAAAAAGGCCCCAGTGTAACCACCAGTGAAGGCTACAAGGAATTATACATTTCTTTTCTTACCAGCTCACATTCAATGTCTCATAAAAATGAACGGGGCTGAAGAAAAAGAGTAATGCTTGCTGACTTGCGAGTTCTGTCATGGTTAAATCAATCCATCAAATAAATCAACCGTGCTGCATTAAAGGCCCAGTTACGTTACAGTTCTGCTGTGATAACACCCAGCAAAAGGGAGACATCTCTCTGCCGACCAGAGGAGAGAACAGAGCACATGACCTAGTATAATTAGACCTCTTCTAGTCTACTGCAGAGTGCAGACACTCGCAATGTCCACTGACTGAACAGGAGAGAAACTGCACCACATAGTTCCGTTACGCAGAGCACGGTGGGCTAAAAGTCCTATAATAGGCTAATGATAATAGTCTGAAACGTTGCGATGATTGCAATCCTGAAACATGTTGTGAACTCGTTGTTTCATCATACAACAAAGTACTGTAAAGGCTTAAGTGGTTGAAATGGAAAACAAAATAAAAACAGGTTTGCTTCAGCACAGGCAAACAATCTCATTACGTGTGGACAAGCTGTAGCTTTTTATAGTAGAAGTAGATCTTTCTTAGTAGTACATACCCTCCCTGAATGTTGAATATGTTGATGTCTAGACCACTAAGGTTACTGCTTAGGTGCCGTGATCCCCCCCCCCCCCCCCCCTACCTAAAACATGATTATCAGGTACTAGGAGAACGTTATTCTTTGTTCTGTGTACTGAAGTGTACAGAAAGTGTTAAAATTATGTTTGTATGTGGCCACATCAGTTAATCATGTATGCCTGCACTTTTTTTCCCCCCTCTCTCTGTATAAAATCTGTGTGCCGATAATAGCCGATCTACAAGCTCACATCCAATAGATTTTCGCCTAATGTTCATGCCATAAAGGGACACTGGGGTACTTCATGTGGTTAAATTCAGCTAGCAGAGCACTTCTGGAATTCCTCTTTTTCTGGGGACACTGAGGGAAGCCTCTCTGGTTTCACACAAGCACATGTGTTTATTTTGTCTGGGTGTATTTTCATCTAAGTACAATGGTTTGCTTTTTTATTGCCGGAGTAAAAGTCAAGAGCCCGAAAAAGGAAAAGGGAATGACATGGTTCCCAAAAGACGGTGTCCCGACCCACTCCCTTCCCCTGTCACAATAGGAGAGAAGAGATTACAGAAGGTATGTTGGAGTCAGTCCCAAAATGCAGGGTGGATCTGGTCAGTCAAAACAAACAACTTGAAAGTATGATCTACTACAGTTTAGAAGCACTATATATAAACTATACTTTCCAACCCTAGTAATGGTAAACAATATTACAAACTAGTAGAGGACAGCCGATATCTCTACCATTATTTTACTTTGATGATATCACTTATCAGTATTGGTAAATCAAATTGAGACACTCTTCAAGCTCACAAGGCCTCACAAAAACTGTTCCTCAGGCAAAGTCGTTGTTGTGACTCAAAACGTTGCCTAGTAGTCTGCATGTTTCCAGCCTTCTGTGTTTCTAATAAATGCTGTAAAGGATGCGTATTAAAGGTAGTTAAAGGTTTTTTGCATAAGGCCTATATACAGTGGTCTCCCACCTGATCTTTTTTACTTTGGACCTTTAGTATTTTGGGAACCCTAGGATGCTCCACCTTCTTATGTGGCAAGCTGCGTGCGTGCGTGCGTGCGTGCGTGCGTGCGTGCGTGCGTGCGTGCGTGCGTGCGTGCGTGCGTGCGTGCGTGCGTGCGTCCTTAAATAGCATCTTGTGGGTTCTTGACAGCAGGTCTGGCCTGAGTGATGTTTGAAGAGGACAGGACAGTGAGGTCACCCCCTAGATGAGTGATGTTTGAAGAGGACAGACAGTGAGGACACCCCCTAGATGAATGATGTTTGAAGAGGACAGACAGTGAGGACACCCCCTAGATGAGTGATGTTTGAAGAGGACAGGAGGACAGTGAGGACACCCCCTAGATGAGTGATGTTTGAAGAGGACAGGACAGTGAGGACACCCCCTAGATGAGGGATGTTTGAAGAGGACAGACAGTGAGGACACCCCCTAGATGAGTGATGTTTGAAGAGGACAGACAGTGAGGACACCTCCTAGATGAGTGATGTTTGAAGAGGACAGGACAGTGAGACACCCCTAGATGAGTGATGTTTGAAGAGGACAGGACAGTGAGACACCCCTAGATGAGTGATGTTTGAAGAGGACAGGACAGTGAGGACACCCCCTAGATGAGGGATGTTTGAAGAGGACAGACAGTGAGGACACCCCCTAGATGAGTGATGTTTGCAGAGGACAGGCAGTGAGGACACCTCCTAGATGAGTGATGTTTGAAGAGGACATGACAGTGAGGACACCCCCTAGATGAGTGATGTTTGCAGAGGACAGACAGTGAGGACACCCCTAGATGAGTGATGTTTGAGGAGGACAGGGCAGTGAGGACACCCCCTAGATGAGTGATGTTTTAAGAGGACAGGACAGTGAGGACACCCCCTAGATGAGTGATGTTTTAAGAGGACAGGACAGTGAGGACACCCCCTAGATGAGTGATGTTTTAAGAGGACAGGACAGTGAGGACACCCCCTAGATGAGTGATGTTTGAAGAGGACAGACAGTGAGGACACCCCTAGATGAGTGATGTTTGAGGAGGACAGGGCAGTGAGGTCACCTCCTAGATGAGTGATGTTTGAAGAGGACAGACAGTGAGGAGGACACCTCCTAGATGAGTGATGTTTGAAGAGGACAGGACAGTGAGGACACCCCCTAGATGAGTGATGTTTGAAGAGGACAGACAGTGAGGACACCTCCTAGATGAGTGATGTTTGAAGAGGACAGACAGTGAGGTCACCTCCTAGATGAGTGATGTTTGAAGAGGACAGACAGTGAGGAGGACACCCCCTAAATGAGTGATGTTTGAAGAGGACAGACAGTGAGGACACCCCCTAGATGAGTGATGTTTGAAGAGGACAGACAGTGAGGACACCCCCTAGATGAGTGATGTTTGAAGAGGACAGGACAGTGAGGACACCTCCTAGATGAGTGATGTGTGAAGAGGACAGGACAGTGAGGACACCCCCTAGTAAGTGATGTTTGAAGAGGACAGACAGTGAGGAGGACACCCCCTAGATGAGTGATGTTTGAAGAGGACAGACAGTGAGGACACCTCCTAGATGAGTGATGTTTGAAGAGGACAGGACAGTGAGGACACCCCCTAGATGAGTGATGTTTGAAGAGGACAGACAGTGAGGACACCTCCTAGATGAGTGATGTTTGAAGAGGACAGGACAGTGAGGACACCCCCTAGATGAGTGATGTTTGAAGAGGACAGGACAGTGAGGACACCCCCTAGATGAGTGATGTTTGAAGAGGACAGACAGTGAGGACACCCCCTAGATGAGTGATGTTTGAAGAGGACAGACAGTGAGGACACCCCCTAGATGAGTGATGTTTGAAGAGGACAGGACAGTGAGGACACCCCCTAGATGAGTGATGTTTGAAGAGGACAGGACTAGATCAGGGGTTCTCAACCCGTGGGTCGCAACCCCTCGGGGGGGGTCGCCAAATTATTTTGGGGGGTCCCCAAATTATTTATTTTTTTAAAAGGGGGGGGGGGGGTTATTTTTCTTTTGCAACTGAATGGCTGGAAAAAGGAAATGAAGAGTTTACATATAGTACACATAGTACATGCATACACCTTCCCTAATGTATATCTGGTTTCAGTATTTATTAATGGTGTATTAACACAGTGGATGCGGGAGAGTGATTTCTACGTGGTTCAAATCTCAAACGTCACGTGCGGGAAGCGGATTTCTACATTTACCGCATGTTTTTATTGATTACTTTCAATCGTCTTTCTACACACCCGGGCACTTTATCAACTAGCATCGGATGATAGCACAACACTCCGATCACGTGATCGCAAGGCATTGCCAATCCCGAGGCATTGCCAAAGCATTTCCGGGGGTCCCCGGCCAAAAACGTTGAGAACCCCTGCCCTAGATGAGTGATGTTTGAAGAGGACAGGACAGTGAGGACACCCCCTAGAGATGAAACAAGTAGCCAATATCCCGATCCAATAGCCTCATCTGATCCGTGTCAGTGTGTCAGGGACTTGGCAGAGAGGAGAGGACAGGATGGGATCACTCTCTCTCCACTGTAGGGTGGATTACCTTAAAGTTTACTTTAACCAGAGGTCCAGAACCTCTCATTCATCTAGCTCTTAACACTGCATCAATCTAACGCAGTGGTTCTCAAACATTGTCATGTCAATTGTCATGGACCCCCCAAATTGACATTTGGCCATGGGCGGAAGGAACCCGCCTCCGAAATATGTTGTGCCAGGTTCCAGGGACCCTCAGAAGAGACGAGTTGAGTTAAAACACTTTCCATTTAGACGAAATGGACGATCCACAAGCTCATATAACGGGGTCGTCCCTCGGGACCCCTTCAAGGACCCCTGGGGGGGTTCCCCGAGCCCAAACCCCACTTTGAGAACCACCGATTACATAGCCGTAGTAGTCGACCGGTGGCTTGAATTCTTGGCTCTTTCCTGTTCCCGTGAGTCTTTTATTCTTGACAGTTATTGATCATGTTAAACCTCCCGTTATGCTTTGTGATAGATAATCACTGCAGAGGGCCACGTTACAGTAAGACAGCAAGGGCAGCTGTAGGACAAGGCAGGTGCTGTCTATTCAGGGTATGTCTGTCAGCCGCAAACGGAATTTAACGGATCATAATTGAGACAGATGCCCCATGTTATTATCTTGTTCCCTCTCGCTCTAAAACTTTTCCACCGATGCTTCTTACAGTATGTAAACACCATTTAGGGTTGCCTGGGAGAGTAAAGTTCACTGTTATTATGTTACCGGAGAAGACCTAGACAGTTTCATGTGACAAAACTAGACAACACTATTAACAATTTAACAAAACTACCAAAGTCTGTCATCAGTGTCAGTGACTACAGTGTTACTGTAGTCAAAAATATTTCTTACATCTCGTGTTCTATGATAACATCAGAAAGGAATCTGCTGCATAATCAAATCTAATTTTCCCCTTTCCTAATCCTCTATGTTCCTTTGTTTTTCTTCAGATGGAAGTACTGTTGGCAGAGTGAAGCCTGCAGTCGCCCAGAAACCTCCAGAGAATGGAGCGGAAACAACACGCCCCACAGTCATCATTAACACACCCATCTTCAATGTTATGATGTCACACTGGTGGTCCTCCATGGTGGTGGGAGGCTAGGCTAGCTTGTCTCTCTCTCTATATACCTCTCCATCTCCCCCCCTCTCTCTCTCTCCATCCTCGCCTCTTTGTCTCTCCATGTCTCTCTCTCTCTATATACCTCTATATCTCCCCCTCTCTCCCTCTCCCCTCCTCTCTCTCCATCCTCGCCTCTTTGTCTCTCCAATCTCCATGTCTCTCTCTCTATATACACCTTTCCATCTCCCCCTCTCTCTCTCCTCCTCTCTTTCCATCCTCGCCTCTTTGTCTCTCTATGTCTCTCTCAGGATGGAATATGGAAGATTTAACAAACACTGCCTACCCTGCACTGCACTAACTGCATCTCGTTGATCACCGTCCTTGATTGTGAGTGACATTGAGATTTGACTTTTTCCAAGACCAAAAAAATTAACCATCTGTTCGGGGCAGCGTAGTGATAATTCCCAGTTCCTACAAACACTATTTCGGAACATCCAAGAACAGTTCCATTCTGAGGTTGTGTTAACAAACAAAGTAACACATACAAAACAGACAGGACCAATACAGGCTGGAGCTGGAAAGGTAATAGTAGACATAAATTGGGTGGGGTGGCTGGTTATGGGACAAGTTAGTTTGAACAACATCACTACGAATCACTTCAGTCAGCAAAGACCAAAGGAGAGATCGGCTCCATATTATAGGGCGCCGCGAAACGCATCATGAGAATCAGAATACTATGAACTCTGTGCCACTGCCCTCCTGGCAATCTAGCAATGAGATACAGAAGGGATTACCCTGAGAGTTCCTCTTTCACCACCACCACCACGTCACTGGTTATTATCAATCAAATCGTATCTGTGCAACGGGCGTCTTGGCTAATTACCCTGGAATTCCTTACTGATATGGATGTGGAGCAGCGGGTCAAACTCTGACCTCACAACCACACATCTGGCACAAGTCAGCATTATGATGACAGGCCGTTATGTAGATTAGTTCTCCAGCATCTAGTTGGAACTGCACTTAAGCCAGTACAGTCAGGTACATGAACAAACTGTCAAGAACGAGAAAGAACCAAAGCAAAACACTATTTTTGAATAGACAAAGTATAAAATATGTTTAGTGGTTACACAGATGCTTTCCCGGTTTTAATGGGTTAATCTGGTGATTATATTTAGGATTATTCGATTTAGTTGCAATTAATTTACACCCTAAAACAATGTTTAACAGAGTAAACGGACATCTTGAACATGTCTTTAACGTTACCATTCCCACTCCATAGGAATGGAGACAGTCGTCTGCCTGTTCAAAGGGATAACGGATAATAGCACTCAAAACATTTTGTTGACTGAACGTGGAACTGGCTTCTGGCAAAGACTGTCTGTCTCCTCCTGACCATCTGGCTTTTGCATCTTTCACATTTCTGACAAATGAGCTCTAGTGTTGTAGCGGAGCCGTGTTGAGACCTACGTTTCACTTCCCACGACTCTCATTCTGACAAAGTTCAGTGAATCAGCAGTGCCAGTGTTCGCATTGCAAAACTTTACCGGCGGTGGTGGCTGCCATCACCTCGCCTTCAGCATCACAGGAAAAAACATTCCCTGACCAATTGATAATCAGAAGAACCGTACGAAACAGCATCATGTATACTCTACTACTCAGTCAAATCCACCAGACACTCGCAGCACTGTGATTCACAGGCATATCACATGTACATGTAACATCCTGAGTGGTTCCATGGCTAATCAATCTGGGAACCCTTTTTTCCCCCTTTGTTTTTGCCTCTGGGAGGCATCAACTCCTTTGTTGTGTAGTAACAGGAACTCGGTTTCAAAGTAAAGAAAATTCAAAGTCGTACGATTTGTCACACACGTTACCGCAGTGAAATTTGTTCTCCGCATTTGACCCATCTCTTTGAGCGGTGAGACGCAGCCAAGGACCGGTGAGCTGCAGCTGTGCTGCCCTCGGGAATCATTTGATTAGTTGGTTTGCCTCCTCCGGGTCCTCCCCTTTCTTAGTCCACTTCCTCCAGAGTGCTTCTGTGCTTAGACCTACTAACAACAACACTACGTCTTTCTTGAGAGATTAATGGCTAATAATTAGCTTCAATGTCCTGTCAATCTCCCCTGCTGTCCAGAATAGCAAGGGATGGATGAGTTAATCAAAAATATATATATATTTAAAATATATTATACCTCCTACATCACAAACAGATTATTAAATGACTGACTACAACTTCATTTGATACATTTTCTGTCAATTCACCAGTCAATTTAAATGGTATATTTTATTTGCTGTGTTGTACACTACAGTATACTGTAGCTTAGCAGGTTTTACAAGTGCAACTAGACCTTTCCCTCTCATATAATCTGTAAATTACTATAATGTAAAATACTAAACCGACTATGGATCAGCAGCCGTTCCACTCCAAGAGGCTTGACAAATGCCAACTCTGCTCAGATGTTCTGCCAAGGCTCCCCTCCATTCTGCCTGTAGTAAGCGCATAAGCTTAAGCTAACTGAATCTGACCACTATTAAATTCCTGAATTGACTGGCCTATATCAAACTCATTCCAACCATGACTAAGGATTTCAAACGGATTGGTTACAGGGGGCAGAAACGGCACTGCCAATGAAAAAATAAGCCTAGAGTGTAACTCAAAAGACTTGCGAGTCCACTCTGGGGAATGCTTGGCGACAACAAAGGGTCAACATTATCAGGTTTCTGGTAGCAAATAGCAATACGCAGCTAGCTGGTGTTGGTGACTTGGCGTCCAGCGTGGTCAATTACAGCCACAAGCCCCTACTTGCTAAAATATCGGGATTATCAAAAGCTTTTGAAATCTCGCCTCCAAAACCACCGCTATTACCTGAGACTTTACAGGCCAAGTCTAGACCAGTTATGCAGCCACAGTTATGCAACCATAATAAACACAGGGAAATCTACTGTATAGAATGCAAACTGGCAGTCAGGCTTCCGTTATCAAATATCAACATTATATTTGTATGCAAAATCCATTATTTGATTTACAAGACTTCAAGGATTCTCAATATTTGCCTATCATTCTCATTCATTTGCATGTTTCACACAATGGTAGGCAGTGAGATGCCAGGGCTTCGGTAGAATGTATCTGGTTACGCACACATACTCACATATAACCTTGTCTGGCAACTAGGAAGTGCAATCTGAGAGCAGTGAGTTTACAGAGCCAACAGCTTCCAAAGCTTAGACATGACCGGTGTGGAATGAAGGCATGGAGAGAAGAGGAGAGGAGAGGAGAGGAGAGGAGAGGAGAGTCATATGAAAGAAAAGATGCAACATGTGGCATGATGGTACTACTTCTTTTGTAACTCATCATCTGTTGTGCAACTGTCCCTTCTGAAGTGAGATGGGGAGAGGATAAGACAGGGTTATAGCAAAATGGCATCATGTGCAATTATCCTTGAGTGAAACATTTAATCCCAAACATATTTGACTCTCCACAAGGTCATATTATGCGACTTCATCTAATAATGCTTGAAACATGTTGGTGGTGGTTTTAGGTATTACGTATTGGACGTATTATGGGCTTTTACGAAATCTATTCCCCTCTTGAGTGCCTCAGGTGTTTTTCAATAACTTTAAACTCTCCTTTGACTCCAGGAATGCCCATCATGTCAGGCTCAGTGGATTCCTTTCCCCCCCATGTCAACATATCCTACTATAAATGTGCCACATATCTCTGTGTGTGTGTGTGTGTGTGTGTGTGTGTGTGTGTGTGTGTGTGTCTGTGTGATAGTAATGCACGTAACTCGAGAACTGTTCGCCCCACCGACTTCAAATTCGACACACGCGTTCCACACCACCACAAAAGGCTCTGGTCAGGCTCTGCCAGTGGGCCTAATAAGCCAAAGTCCCCTCACCTGTGCAATTTCCAGCCTCTGCCTCAGCCAATTGATTGCCATGGCATGATGGCAACCCAACACCTGCAAATTGATTACTTAACCACTCCACTTTTGTCAGTTTGCACTCTTCAGACACAGGCAGACTGGCAGATACTGAGATGAGATCTCCATGTGGGACACAGACAGATGCAATGGTGCAATGACAAGTTGACAACGGTTATTATTAGGTTCCCAAGTTGCATCGTTCTCAAGTAGGCCGGTGGCCGACGAGCATGTACAGGTCTAGTTCAAATTTAATCCAAAAATTATGGACAAGAATATTGGCCAAGACATATGTATCATGTACAGTACACAGCACATTAATAAGTCGGTATAGGACCTCAGACCAAGATAAGGGGTCCACAGCAAAATGAACCATTATTATTAGCCATTATTTTAGATAAACGCAATTATTTTGACATAATCATATCCATGTTGAAAGAATTTCATACTTTAAAAAAAAGCTGAAATAGCCGATCTACAAGCTTACAACGCCTCACAAAGTGTAAGCTTGTATGTCAGCTATTTCTGCTATTTTTGTAACCTTTAAGTATAAAAATAGCGATTGATTGATTACCAGGCAAACAGAAATGTATACTTTATTCATAATGTTCCCATGTTCAATGTCAAACACAATAAAAACGTTAAATCGCTATTATTTGTGTGGCAATTAATAGTCAACTTAAATTTGTAATCGTGACAGCCCTATCCAGTCCGTGGTTTAATACGTATCAAATTGTGGGTCTGTGACATGACAATGTATCACAACCACTGCACAAACAAGACTCAGTAGTACCCCTCTCCACATTAATTATAAAGCCAATGTTTAAACTTCGAAGGGTCACAGCAAATAGCTAAAACATTCCAGACCTCCTCTTTGCATGGCTGTTGAAGAATCAAGATAACAGGCCGAAAATGAACTTTGTATACTGGTGACTGACTTTTCCCCCTCCCTTTAGCCCTTGAATTTAACTGAATGCCAAAACCCAGTGAAAATGTTGGTGAAATTCCTTCTTGCAGCATTCTAAACAATGATTTATATACTTAGCTGCGCGCCAGTGTTGCGTTCCGAAAATAGCAGATCTAATTTCGACCCGTTGTGACCTTATAGAGACATTAAGTATGACATTTTCACAAGTCTTGAATCAGGCTTTACAATCATCTTTTTTCTGGACAGGGTTTATATGGCAGGGATGTTAGATGGTGGGATATTTTTAATCAAAACAAGGAACAACAATAACATTCCAATACACATACGTAGAACAATTACCGGTGTTGTCAGGGACAATAAAACCGGAATGATGAAATGACTAGGTTTGCAAAAGAATGATTATTGCCCTAGTAGAGTGGAGCTGTGCTTTAACACCGTTATTTTTATTCATTCATTTAAATGCCTCTCACGGAGAAGATTGCTCTTTTGAAGAAGAATCTAAAATAATGGTAATTATCAAAAGGCCTTTTTTGACAGGTTGGAGCTGAGAGCCTAGTGAGGAATGCCTAGCCACAGCCGGCATATGCAACAGCTAGACACAGCCGGGACAAACCATAATCACACACACACACACACACACACACACACACACACACACACACACGTATGCTTGTGAGGACAATGGGCATCAACATTTTAGCACAGCAATTTTCTAAATGCCATTTTACACTTGCCTTTGTTATTTTTAACCCTAAAGTGTCAGACACCGAAATAACTGCTCTATAAGCTCACGATGTGAAGCTCACAGTCACCTTGTGACTGTGAGCTTGTAGATCGGCTATTTTTTCGGTATGGAGGACACCACCAGCACATCTGTACACTACACAAATCACATAAACCTAACTTGAGTGTGAGGAAAATTCTCCTCACACTCAAATTATAACGCACGCACGCACGCGCGCGCGCACGCACGCACGCACGCACGCACGCACGCACGCGGCTATAACCAGATGGTAAACAAGTAGTGGACACTATAGGAGAAGTTGCAGAATATGAGCCGAGCAGTGTGTTGCCAAGTCTGCTTATTAAGTGCAAACTCTGGCTTGTTTCTTTCCAAATTTGCAGGGGACAAAATGCACATTTGTGGGTTGTGGTTTTTAGGGCTTGCTAATTTGGCAATTCTAACAAGCCAACATTTCTTTGATGTATATACACTATATTGGTTTAAGGAGTGTGAATCACATTGACAGAATCGGTCTGGTGTCTACTTCCGAGTATGTGTGTAATCAGTATATTACAACCAAGAACTGGTGTTAGCGGTGTTACGGAAGTGCCATCCAAGTGTTACGCACCTACTACGCACCTAGGCTCTTTGCGCAGTGAAATTCTTACAAACAAAAACACCGCAACTTGCTTACAATACGCGGACCTGGCAACCCTGCTTCTCGTCTTTCTATTGGCTCCCCGACGCCACCATGTGACCGCGACCACCACACCACTACGACATTGTCTAACTAGTGCTGTAGTTGCCTTGATCTCTAGTCAGGGCTCAAAGAACTCCGCACAGACTGACTCTAGTCTCACATGGACGTCAGCAAACCACGTCGCTGCAAAGCAACTACATGAATCCAACCAGGCCAGCCAGGGTAACCTGGCTCTGCCGGTAGAAAAATGTAGTATGCAAGCCAACAAGTATGCACTAATACAGTACTAATACTGATTAGAATAGATACTTATTATTTTATCTCCGAGACCCCAGTCTATACCATAAAATCGTCAATGTTAACTCTAAAAGTGTGCAAAGGACCCATTTACTGTAGTACACTCTCAGACTTACTGACCCGCAAGGGTCCATTTGGAGGTGGTCCCCGGACCCCATGTTGAGAAACAGTGGACTATACAGTACAATATTCATTGTAACACTACAATTAGCAAACTAATTGAGAAAACAGACTTTCATGGGAGCCTAGTAACCACACACAAAAAAACAAAGCTTCAATTGCAGTACAATGTCCTTGTTTATTGGAATCATTGGTTTTGTTTATTTTTGGTGGTGTGAAAACTCTGTTCACACAAGACTTTATTGCCATTAGTGGGGGTTTGTTTTATTGCTTTTACATGTGTATGTTTTTAGTGCTTGAACACTGGAGTGAAATACATTGTGTTTAAAATGAGTCATGATGAGTTGAGTTCCAAAAATGTTATTTGCACACTATTCCTATGTTACTCAAAATATAATATTATGCCCAACCTACATTGTAAATGCAAAGATGCTCAGATACTGTGGATACTGAATAGTAGCATGGGCATACCAGCATAATATCGATATTGAAATGATAATACCAATTTCCTTTTAAATGTTTGCACTGCAGTATGGTTAAAACCAGGAATAGACAACACTTATTATTCCAAATATCCCACATCCCAAACATGGACCTTCCCAACATCAATATTCAGTATACACCATCGAATTGATCGAATTCCACATTGTAAGACAGTGCAAACCGGGTCAGAAACTGTGAAAGAGAGAAAGTGTGGATGTTCTCCAATCTTCTATTTCTAAATCTTTTCCTCTCTCCCTCTCTGCCAACAGCTCTGCATCCCCAGAGCTAAATACAGGTCTATACTCCTTCCTGTGTGAATGGTGCCGTGCTGTGCTGTGCTGTGCCAGTCCAACAGCAAGGTAACCAAACACCTACACATGAAGCACGCTTGATAGCTTTAACCGAGACGGCTTAAGAACAAATTCCTCCTGAATTACACTTAAATCCCTCTCACGTTTTACAAGCTCCGGGCAGCACTATTCAGATGGGTTGTGTTGGCCAGCAGGTAGAGCATGGACCACGGTATATTTAAACAGTAGAATGGAACGTAAATGTTTGGCTGCTACTGGTCTTACTTTCCATACACAGTTCTAGCTAAAAACGGCTACAATATAAAACTAAACAGCATTGGGTAGCACTTTGTCTGATCCATGCAAATCCTCTGTAATTATGCTGGAATAACCTGTCAATCAGTCCCAAGATAAAAATGCACACTGTGCAAAAATACTGAGGGAAAAAAAAAAAACATTATTTGTTTTTATAATCAAATAAATAGATTTAGTTCAAATAACTACTAAATAACCAAGACTAGTTAATTTAAATGAACACACCAGTGATATGGAAGTATGGATCAATTGGAACTGAAAGATGGAGAGTGGCGTAGAGTGCATGCATGCTCTCTCTCTAATGCATGTCAGAGACTGAGAGACAGGCACACAGACACCATTGCAACAGAACAGCATCACTAATGGAAAAACATATTAGGTTGAGCAGGCAGACCGACAGGCTTGACAGACAGACAGACGAGCGCTTTCATTCAGGCCCCCTGTCTCAGAATAACTACATAAGACCCGGGGGCTCCTTTAAACATGACCAGAGCAAATAGCCTCACTATGCCCAGAGATCCCTGCTGAACACGAACCGCACGGGAGCAAAACGTGAAATTTACTAGAGCGAAGGGCTATTTATAACATTGAAGCAAGAAATATACGCCATAACTTAGAGGCTAACTGAAGCTAACTGAAAAACAAAACTCATTTTAAGGAAAATAAAGTGTGACAAAATGAGACGTGTGAGATACAACAGCAACGACATAAATCCATCAAGCTGCATCATATCCTAGTTGTTTTTTCTTGCAAAACACCTCTGGGTGTCATTGCTCAAGTCTCTCACAGTAGAGACACACATTGTTTATTTATTTTTTTACATACTTTGATTTTTTTGGGTCAAATACAAGACAACACAACAATACGAGACATCAAATGCCAGAAAAGTAAGCTTAACACCACAAACACTCACACACACACACAAAAATGGTTGTCAGTGAAGCTACATTAAATAGGAGAAAGGGCATGCTTCCTGGTTGCCAGTGAGTGACAGTGGTGATTCCAATCCAGAGGTCCTTTTATGTGCCTGTTGTTCATCCTGATTCCTGTACTGCCAAGAATTAACACTGCTACAGTATAACTTTATATTGCATGACATAATCCGCTGCATTCCACTAGAGAGATTTCCATTTCACAAGGTCACTGGCCTGGGGTCACAGGAGGACTGTGTAGGGGAGATGGATTGGGGTAAGACTAGTCACTTTTTACTTAAGTTGTCCTGGAAGCAAGGCAAAATGAGATACTGTAAGCAATAAAATCTAAACATCTACCCTCATTTCAGGGTGTCTTCTATCAATTACAGATGTGAGATATTACAGATCTCATACACGCCACGGCCATGTAAGTCATGAATCGCAATAACCATGCACTTTCAACCGGACGTCCCCATTTTGGCCATGCCATCATTATAGGCATTGTAGCTATACTGTACTATGGACGTTAGGGTGCTAGAAAACACACCAAAAAAACCTAGTGTGTTGTACATGGAACACCACAACAATGCTGTGCATGGATTATGAAACCATTCAAAAGCTAATTTTACAATTACTGTGTGGAAAATGTTGAGGAACTTGAGGCAAGTTAGAGGAAACTGCTCTGGCCTACAACCTCACTGTAGTCCTGTGCGCCGCTCTACAGCTTATGCTCTGTGTTACAACTAAGCATTTCTATTCCCATACAGTCAGTAAGTGGCAACAAATCAACCAATCAAACAGCCAGCGTTAGCTGAAGGTACAGTGTTCTGTTCAAGGGTCAGTTGACTGACTTTAAATGTAAACACTGTGGTTTGACTGGCCTGTGGAATGCAGTTGTCACACTGACCTACTTCTGACCTGCAATGCTCAACATGCAGCCTGCAGCCATGGGCTGTCACCATTACACATTTAAGTTGACGATTAGTTGTTGTCATACACAATGATTGCGATTAACGATTTACGGTCATTGTGTTTTTGGCATCGAATATTGAATAACTTTGTTTTTTGGGCTTCGTAAGACTGGGAATTGCGTAATTTTCTGCAAAATCATTTTCTCAATAAGTCACAGTAGAGAGATGACTAAATTCTCTTCTAAACATTACATTCTCAGAGACAAGGGAACATTTGAGAAGGAAATATAACGGTTATGGTTGGCTCACTAAATTAAATTCTTCCTTACAGTAAATGGACTGTTTGGAAGAAAAGAAGTTCACACAGTTAATGGCAAGTAACACGCATCCAATTACTGACATATTTCCATTTAAAGTCACACAACACAGTACACACAAGATAATATGCTCCCCTGCCGGAGTCAGGACCATTCTTGTGCCCGACAGTACAAGGGGTCAACTTGTTCCTGTTGAGCCCCTGGCACAGTCAGCAACAGACCACTTCTGAACTAAATCTGACAGTCGGGGGACATCCAGCTGTTTAGGACACAGCAGGAGCTGACTTCAGAGGACTTCCTTCCTTCCTTTCATCTCTCACCGTTTCCAAAACTGAGCCACAATATGGGTCCACACAGGGTGTCAGAGGTGGATCATCATGGTGTCAGAGAACTGGAACTCACTGCTTCCCTCGTAAAGAGTGATGCACCGACTCCCTGCACACATCCACACAAACAGGCAAACCGTGCTATGACATGCATCCCAGCAGGAGCGTTTATGTCTTAATTGTTCCTATCTTTGGCCATGTCATAATAGGCAATATTTTTAAGTGGTGCAACCACTTCCTTACACAGCTTTTGTGCGTCTGTGGCTGGCTGGCTGGCTGTGTCCGTTCCTGGCTGGGTCTGAGCACGAAAATAGCGTTTGGTTGGTTTTCACAACCAAGTGTCACTGTTGCGCAGCCTAACACACACACACACACACATATTAACTGTATATATATATGATGATTTCGGGTGTGACAGGACAGTACAGTACAGTAGAGGGACCCTCACACGGTAACTGTCATTTCTCGACCGTTTCGGACGTGGATGGCGGCTTGCCGGAACCGAGCCAGCACCCTGGGCGCGTTCCTGGGGGTCCGGATGTTCAGGGGACCCCCCGGCGTCCACCGAGGACCCCCACACGGTAAGTCTGTCCGGAGTTGCACCACTTACTTCACCCGGGTGTGATTTTTCTAAAACAACAGTTTTCTAAAAAATAATAAAAAAATAGCAAATCTACCAGCTCACAACACGCTGCATTGCGACTCGTTGTGAGCTCTTAGATCGTCTGTTTTCTCTATTTGATGTACGGCAAGGTATATAGATCTTAAGTGGTTAATAATATTATAGGCCACTATGTCCGTCCATAACGTGCAGTAACTGCAGTTTGAGATATGTGTACAAATTAATTAGTATTGTTCAACCCTGCATTAGTCCTTCCACACATAGACCCCTGTGCTCACAGAATACTGCAACATAGAGGAGATCAGATTTATTTTACTGCTACTTTACAGCTAAATAAAGCCGTTGTAAAATGGCCATGTTCTCCTTCTCCAGTCGCTCCGAAGTCATTAAACCAAAGACACGCATCAGATTTGTTGTAGGAGCTACAGTGTTCTTGCACTATTTAGTCCATATAGGATAGTGAGCATGTATGGTACTGTATGCTATGCTCACTGCCCTACAGTAGTACAGATCTTAACAGGACCCACTAAAGAAAGTCATTGTCACCCGACTTTATTGCAACATGCTGATATGCTTATCTGGCCATTGTATTTTAATTTATCAAATAGTCGATCAATGAAGCTTCCAAACAGACCCTCAGACTTCTTCTGTTTTATTTTCTTGTAATCTACAGTATGCACTTCTGCTGAGTCAAGCTTCCTGAGTTGTAATAAACACTGGACCGGGGGTGTCTGTCACCAACCGTCTGTGACCTCAACAGAAGTACACAAAACAACGTGGAGCAAACACAGTTAAAAACTAAAAAGGAGCCTGATGAGGTGCAATCAATCAAGCTTAGCTAACCAATATTACAAATGTGCAAGCAGGCTGGCAGGTCATTCCACAAAGACAGCTGGGTAAGTGTGTCTTTTAGTCCAGGGAGGGACGTGGCTGTCAGGTCAAGCCCTCGTGTCCCAATTTCCTTTGTAGTCTGACTGTTGTTGCTCTGTTGGTATTGTGGCTAAATCTGGGTTATATGGCCACTGTTGATGGTCAATTGACGCAGTGACTCTCAACCTTTTGAATTTCAAGGACCCACAGGACGCCTGGGACCCCAATTCTACACAGCAAATCCTCAGTGTTAATTAGCTCGAAGACCAAGAGTTTATAAATGGAACCAAATAATGAACCATTTGGTACCATTTGTACGCTCTCAAGAGTTACAGACCCGTAAGGGTCCATTTGGACCGGTTGTCGGTCCCCAGACCCAACGTTGAGAGCCAGTGGGTTAACACTGAGAACAAAAGCAGATGTTTCTATAAACGGAGGCCCCACGACAACGGGTCCATTTTGACAGACACGTGAGGAACAAAAGACACAGAAGTTAATAACTACATAGACATTCTACACTTGTGAAACATAACGAGGGGTTCTAATTCTGTTGCCCCACAGAAGCTCTGTAGAGACAGCTGCATGGGGTCCTACTCATTGGGTCTCACACTTTGTCGTGTCATGGCCCTCCATCTGAAAAGGTTTTGTTCCAGGGATGGGCCAATACTAGAGTGATATATAAATAAAATAGAGATGACGGTCACCGGATTTCTCCTCCATCATATAACGTGGTTAAAAAGGTGGTTAATTTTTCATTTTCTTTACCAGTAATAGCATCATTGAGATTAAAAATCTATTTTGCAAGGGAAATGATTGTGATGAGAATGCTATATTAACTACTTTTACTGGGCGGCGGTGGATCAGGGGTAGAGTGGCTGGATGGTAACCGCAAGGTTGCCAGTTCGAACCCAGGCTCCCCCAGAGTTAGTGTTGAAGTGTCCTTGAGCAAGACTCTGAACCCCTAATTGCTCCTGATGTGCTGGTTGGTGCCTTGCATGGTTTCTGCCGCCATCGGTGTATGAATGTGTGTGTGAATGTAATGCACAATCTATGTAAAGCGCTTTGGATAAAGGTGCTATATAAATGCACCATTGTGTTTACCATTTACTGGAGATCCCCTGGAACCCACCCAAGGACCTCTGGGGGTTCCTGGACCTCACTTTGAGAACCAATGCTGTAGACAGCTGCATGTGGCACAAGTGTTCTACTCCAGGGGTTCTCAACCCGTGGGTCGCGACCCCTCGGGGGGTCGCCAAATTATTTTAGGGGGTCCCCAAATTATTTTCCAAAAAAAATATATATATATATATTTTTTTTATTTTTTTTTCACGGTTTTTCAAAAATAGCAGACCGGCGCGCTATGAGCTTGTAGATCTGCTATTTTTCAATAGCTAAATTATAACAATGCTTAAAACACCAAAAGGGGTTCCCGCCCAAAATGGTTTAAGGTTATTGTAGCAGTCAATTTATATTGGGGGTCGGGAGGGGGCGGGGCGGGGCGGGGGTCCCGAGACATTGCCAAAGCATTTCCGGGGGTCCCCGGCCAAAAACGTTGAGAACCCCTGTTCTACTCAATCTACTGCACAGTACACACAGAATTGACTGAGGTACAAGTACTGAGGTGAGCTACATGAATAGACTAAATTAAAATATCACAATATGTTTTACCAATGACGACACATCACAGCCTATAAAATATGATAATTAAAACCAGGAAAAGAAAACACTTGGTCATATGACAATATATTATGATATCCAAAATGACCCCACACATTATTTAGTGTCTGATATCACGTTACTTGTGTGAAGTGAGGGGCGCTCTTATCATGGTACATCATCATACATCACATTCCGTGCTCAGCCAATCAAATCATCTCAAATTTGGTACACACAAAGATGGGCATAGGAGGGGCTAGTGCCCCTCAAAAACCATGTCAATTGAGTAGGCTGCTTTTCAATAGGCCTCACAATATATTGTATCTCACAAAGTACAACAACAAACGACCTCTCCATTCCTCCTCTCCATGCGAGACCAAAGTAACCAAGTGAGTTTTAATCTATCTAGTGACAATGAATAAATTAAATAACATGTTGGTAGGCCGCCAGCAAGATAATCTACAGTAGTATTGGGTAAGCTACTGTATTGAAGTACTGCAAAATGAGCTTCAACTCAACTGTCAACCTGCTGCGTGTAATAAGGCAACAACATATTCTGGATAGGTTTACAGACAGTAGCTCTGGTCCATAGCGTTAAGTCCCCATGGCTACAGTAAAGCAGTGGTTCTCAAAGTGGGGTCAGGGTTCATTGAGGGGGTTCTAAATTGACCCTTACAAGTCTGTAACTCTGACATTATACAAAATACAAATGGAGCCAAATGGACCCTAGTGGGTTTAATTGGTTCCATTTAAATACTGTCAGAGTTAAGGAGTGTCCTTGAGATGTAAAAGTTAGAGAACCACTGCAGTAAAGGATGTGACTTGTCCTACTTGACAGTTGACACAGTGTACAGCAGCCGATTCGTTTGACGTTTAGGTGAAAATAAATATGTATTTCTCTCTTCTTTCACGCAGCAGCAGCAGCCCATCAACCACCAGCAGTTTATTCAAGATGACAGATAACAGCAAGGAAAGACTTGAGCACTGGGAACAGCAGCCAGGCTTTTACCAGGCATGCACACACAAGACACACAACGAGCATTCCGAAGGCTGTCCCCACAGATCTATGGACTGAATACATTGGCAGCTCGGGGACCGCTGACATAACGAGCACGAGCACTGATTTTAACACCAAAAGCAAGTGCAACGCGAGTCACGTTATCAATCTATAAATTACGCAATATACAATAACAGATTATGATTGTATCGGTCATTTGCGTTGCCTGATAAATAAAAAGCACCAAAGCGTGACATTCCAAACGTGCAGAGTTAAGTAACCGACCGTCGATCCATTCCACCAAGGCAAGTGTTGGACCGCGGTTCGGTTGTGTTCTGCAAAGCGACCCGCAACAGCAAAGACAATCGATCCTTCTTACCTTTGATTCGTGCGTTAATATTATCCATCGATATAATTCCACAATTAATCCATGTCAACCCTTGAACCCATAATGCCAAGTTTGTCCATAAATAAATAAACTCCACGGTGTGTTGTTCTGTTCAGGGCAGGCCCTGCCAGTATTCACTGTGTGTGTGTGAGAAAAGAAGGCGCAACTTGAAACTGACAGAGGCGGCGGGGGCGAGCGCACATTATGCACTAGAGGAGGGGCGCTCAACACCGCACATAAACTCAAAGCACGTCGCCTAAACGTTTACATCTCATCGTTCGTGTCACTGCAATGCCGGATAAACACTTCGATGGACGAGAAGTTTCATGTGGGAGAAAACGGTGTCGCATTTGCAAAACGGCGCGATTAAAGTGGACTGTCCCACACACAGACACCCCTCCGCCCGTGCTTCGCTGTGAGCCGGCGTGTTTACAGAGTTTAATCCTATTGGTCTGCTGAGAGGTGACGCTGTAGCTGCAGGAGGATTCCAGGGAAAAAAACATCAGAGAGAGGAGGGCAGGGTAAAAGGTTTGTGGACAATCATTCATAAACCTATAGGAGTAAATAAATACACTATAGGAGGGAAGGGAATTCCCCGGTATCTGTGATTTGTCATAGTAGGGGAATTTCATTCCATTTTTAAATGTATTTTATGTTTTCCTTTTTTATTATAACAAACTATGTCTAGACATATTATGTTAATTGAGGGTTTTAGAGTGGTTGAAAACTTTGTGGAAATATGTGGAAGATACAACAGGGGTTAATATAGGACATAATCATTGTTGTCGCAGGAGAAGCATGAGCATACGGAAACAGTGAGATTTGATTTAGGCCATATTTTGGGCATTTCTCTTTTATCCCCCTTATTTTTCCCTCCCAAAAATTCAATTTTTTTTTACAATAACAAAACAAAAAAGCAGATCTACAAGCCGGCAACGTGTCACGATGCTACACATTGTGAGCTTGTAGATCGTCAATTTCTGTCCCACGGTACAAGGGGCTTACTTGCTGCACACGCTCTTACTGAATCAGGCCCCAATCTGTCCCACACTGTGCCAGAACAATAATATTAAAATAGGCCTTAGCATATTCATTATTGAGACAGTCACCATCACACAGGAGACTGCAATTAATACTCACAACAAACCATAAATCCACATAACTCACAGCAGGCCTAAAGCTTATCCTCGGTATCATGGGCTTGTTAAGAGGGAAAGGTCAATGACATGCAGACCTTTAATAATAATCCACTCAGCTATCAAAGTCGTCGGCGTGTCAAATGTGCTATTGCTTTAACGACTGCACCGCAAGCTCGCCATGCACACACACACAGCAGCAGCGACTTCAAAATGTGTCTACTTGAGATAGTGGCGGATATTTTTGTCAGAAATAGTCTATTATCTGTTCAGGAGTGAGTGTTCATGGGCAAGGCGACTAGGCGAGCTTGTTAGGTGAGTCCCCTCCACCACTATCAGTATGTTGCAGTGTGTCTCTCCCTTGCCATGGTGGTTGCGAGGCAGTAGTGGAAAGTAACTAAGTACATTTACTCAAGTACTGTACATAAGTACAATTTTGAGGTACATTTACTTTACTGGAGTATTTCCAATTCGCTGTACTTCTACACCACTACATGTCAGAGCCAGAGGCAAATATATTTACTTTTTACTACACTCAAATTATTCAAAATTATTTACTTTGTATATACGTGTATATATTTTGTTTTACAAAATACAATAACCACTTCAGCGGCCCTATTTAAACTTATAGCAGATAGCAGATACAGTATCTGTAAATAGCAGATCTACAACCTCAAGACGCGTCCCCGTTGTAAGCTTGTAGAGTGGCTATTTTAAAAAGATTTGAATGTGTACTTTTACACCAAGTACATTTTGATTACCAGACTTTTACTTGTAACAGAGTGTTTCTACATTGCAGTATTGATACGTTTACTTAAATAAAAAGATTGAGTAGTTTTTCCACCCACTGGCTGCGAGGCAGACACTGTCTTGGCTGTCACCCCCTGCCACAGGACAGATACTCTAGGCTCGGCCCACGTGGCTGTTTTCAACAACACCCAGATAGGAGCTCATCTCATGATGACACTACCTCAACTTCGGGCTGGCCGATATGGAGAAAATCAAATATCACAATGATTTATTTGACCAAATAGCTCAATATCGAAATTCTGACAATTAAAATATTAAAATATTGGAAATAGCTAAACTAGCTGATATACAGGATCAAATTTCTGAGCTTTTCAGACTCTGAGTTTAAACATTTTACATACATTTTTTGAAAGTATAAAATAGGACATGGGTTAGGGTTAGGGTTAGGGCTGATTAAAACCAGAAAACACTATATTATACTATCCAAAATCCCTTTCCATATGGTCTGTCAAATGAACCTGGGTCCATTCAATATTAATCCAAGGGTTTACTTTTTGTGACTTTGACTTTTACTATTGTGATATGCTTTTGCCGTTTCTTTTCTTTGTTATATTCATAGTCCATATTGTTTTTGTCATCTGTATGCCATGTCTAGACCCTATGAATGTACAAATATTCCCGGTGAATGCCACCTGCATTCCCTGGAGGGTTATTAGGCATTCTCCTTCGCATTTTTACTGACTTTGTACCAAAAGTGAAAACAAACAAACTTGTATTAAGGGCTGCAGTTTGTTTGTGTTGTTTTTTGTAGAGCTTTATCAATCTCATGTAGTCTCAATGGGGGAAATTCAGTTTCAGCTTCACTCAGCTGATGACTGCTTAGAGTGTGGGGGTTGTGAAGGGTTAAGTGCCTTGCTCAGGGACACTTTGACACATAGACATGGGTGGGCTGCACTGCGCAAAAAACAAGGATTACGGGCAGATATACTACATGTAGAGGCCATGTAAATCCAGTAAATTTACGGGTGATTACGGTTGTTTACCAGCCTGTAATCAGCAAATCTACCGGTATGTAGAGGTCCGAATTGTACCAACTTAAATATGCCAGCTGGGAGGCAAACCAGTGACCTTCTGATTACCAGACAGCTTCTCTGCCCACTAAGTTACAGCCGCCCCAATGATGTGATCAGCTGGTAGCAGTGCCCACAATGCAGCTGTGCTGCAATCGTTTTTGTCTGCTGCCAGTGTTTCATGAAAGCCTGGGCTTTGTTCAACAAGCTATACATCACTCGGGTCGACATCTAAAAAGGTAACCTGGCCGCCATGGCCCACAAAATACCTGACTTCAAAGACCACTGCTTCATCGTTGCATCGCATTTGCAAGCCAACACCCAGTTTATCATGAATAGGCGATATAACATGGGGTTGACAGGCAATGTTATTCTCCTTTGTGTAGCTTTTATTTCCAACAAACCACAGGAAATGATGGGTAAGCATTTTGAATATGCATCTAATAAAGGGAATAGTTGTGCAGTTGATTAAATGAATACAGTGCTTTCCAAAGCAATTCCAAAAACCAGTTGGCACAATGGCGTTGATCACCGTACCATTATCTCCAGTATTCCAACGTTAATAACGTCCAACATAAAGTGGCACAACAAGAAGTGTACTAACCACAAATTGTGTCAATTAGATTTTCATTTATTTAAGCATTTGATTGGAGCCATATATACTTCATCGTACGACAAAGCAAAAATAGCTTCACATCACATGCTTCACAGCATTTTGTGAACTTGTAGCTCAGCAATTTTACATATTATTGAGAATTTTCCCAAAATAGGAACACCCGGGTTAACGTTGTTGTGCAAAAAAGAAAAAAATTGTGGCTCCAACAGCCTCGAAGTGCTGTGCACCTTACAGTATGTAAAGGACAGTGCTGTGTAGGAAATAATAATAATTTGCCTACATCCAAATGACTATTTCCTCTTAATGCTTATTATGAGGATTATGAGGATTGAGCATGCCGTGAAGAGGTGATGAAAATAGCTTTGTTATGTAACTGAACATGAAAGCGGTGTTGTGTCACATAATATCAATACAACACAGCATGATGTTTCAATATCAATAGGCTCAAACCAACGCGTAACTCTCCGTCATGACTTAACCACATACTGGGAGAACATTTGGCATAAAAAAGCTAACATTCGGCGAAAATAGGCAACCATTCAGCTATAAAACAGGCCAACATTTTTGGTGGAGATAGTCCGATCTATAAGCTCACATCGCATTACAACGTTGTGAGCTTGTAGATCGTCGGCAAAGAGACTTGGCGTGTAGAGAAAAAGGGAGGGGACCAAGTACAGACCCCTTGGGAGCCCCGGTCAGCGAACTATTAAGGGTTTAAGTGGCTAATGACATTCTACATATGGGGCCTCCAATGAAAACCAATTGACCTAGTAGGAATTAACTAATTAAACAAACCGCAAAGGGAATAACTAAGCACGTTTGGTGACTTCAATTCAGAGCATTAGGCTGAAACCCACACCTGAGAGAGGAGATTAAGAGTTAGGGACAAGACTGCCCGCAGTGCACTCGACACAGTGTTGATCACACAACCACCAGTCAGTCAGGTTGTTTCCAGTCCACCCTATTGTGTTATGAACCTGCCGCTAATTGAACACATTCAGAGGAAAAGCTTGTGTCCACCTCCACCTACAAAGACGAGGACGGACCGGCACACACACATTCCACACATAACAAAGGAAATCATCATCATGCATGCATGATGTCATCCCTGAACATTTCACAGACATCATCTGTCACATCACGTTATGGAAGACAGGCGTGTCAAATGTCTGGCATCAAATCTCCATTCTATTTGCTGTTGACAAAAGCAGATGAGGTAATAACAAGGTATAAGGTACTTACTATGCTGCTGTTAGAGCCAAGGTGTTTCTCCGGCTTTGGCTTTTGCTCTCTTTCTCTCTCTCTCTCTCCTTCCTTCCTTCCTTCGTTCGTCACTCCCTCCCTTTCCCCCCGCCGCCTCCTCCTCCTCCTCCTCCTTCTCCTCCTCGCGTGCTTCTCTCCCTTTTCTCCGCTACAGCAAGATGCTGCCTGGACTGATGCACGTTGTCATGGTAACCGGGGGGATTCTCACATGACGGGTCTCTCCGGGTGCTGATTGGTCAGGCACAGGGAAGGCGGGGGGGAGGGGGGGGTGGGGGCATCCTCCCAGGGATGATGTCACACACAGGCCCACAAAGGGAGGGGTTTCTTTCTCACTCAGGCTGCCTGTGAACACACCACCAACAGACACACACACACACAGACACAATGGATGTCTTTTTAGGAGGGCTTGAATTGGCCCCTGTAAAGTCCGACTGAAGGAATTAACCACTTAAGTTGACCAGAGTCCCCCCAGTGGTCAGGCTATTTTTTGCAGAATGTTTGTCCCAGAATATAGACGCTATGGAAGATAGTCGACTGACTGACTGACTGACTGACTGACTGGCTTAGAGACGGGCAGATTTACTGATGTACAGACAGGCTGGGACTGACTGGATGTCTGCCTTGTTGACGTGAGATTCTGGGCTCAGATCCGGCTTTAATGCTTGTGTGCTCTGTGATGCTGCGGCCCATGCAGCTACACGCTGGAAAAATGTGATCCGGCACTAAGCTTCCAGAGGGGCAGCGGGATACAGAAATAACACAGCAGTTATAAGACACACTATAGCCCCCCCCCCCCCCCCCCTCGCATGTGGCAGCTTGACCTGCTGGCCTATACCACACAGCCTACAGGGCAGGCAGGGGATATTTATAGCACCATAGAAGCCCGACAGATGATGCATAGCAGTTGCTATTTACTCTCAGCTATGTGTGATATTCTACACTGCATGTCAAGGAAAAGCACCGTTACACAATCCTTGCGTAACGCAGCTATAAAGTAAATAGTAAATAGCGTGCCACAGGAGGAAATGCAGATCAAGTTATGACATGGAGGTGTGTGCAGGCCAGGGCGTAGGTCCACTCACCAGGGGGCCACACTACGCACACACACACACACACACACACTACCTCAAAAAACTCCATCAGCAAAACACAGTTTCGAATAGGAATAGCTCACAACGGGCCACAATCCGGCATGTCTAATGACGTGCCCAAAATAGGTACATCAGGGTTAACATGGTTAACTACCACCACCACAGCAGCACACAGTAGAAGCTCTGTTTGCAATAGGTTAGAACAACATTAATTGTGCCTCTCGTCCGCACTGATAAGATAATTTTCAACAGCTACACAGCAAAACCAGAGGCATGCTACTGAACAACATAATGTGCCATAATTGCATAATGATAAGCACCCTGCTGTTATACTACCTATTCTACAGGCCCACGGCCACAGGAACAACATGGGAGCAGTTTAGTCTGTTCGACTGGGAAGAGAGAAACATGCGCTCTCTGTTGAAGCAACAAAAGAATTTGGAAAGTGCCCGAGTAGTTCATTGCAGCATGGGTCCTCAAAGTGCAGTCCGAGGACCCGAAGGGATCCTCGACAGGGTTCCAGAGAGTCCCCAGCAAAATGAGTTACTATAGCAGCATCCACATCGGTTTAACCATTTTTACACTATTTTATACTTTTTTTATACAATTTGAAAATAGCTTATCTACAAGGTACGTTGTAGCTGTATCTTTTTTGAAAGAAATAACAATTATTATTAGTCCCTGGCAGAAAATCTTTTCAGATCCCTGGCACAAAGTGTTTTCTGAAGTGGTCCGCGGCCAAATACATATCAATACGGGGGTCCTTGACATAATCATGTTTGAGAACCACTTCATTAGAATACGCCCCATGTGGGACAAAGTGGCTCTCTGTCAACTTGTCTCCTGTGATGCAGCCATGATGATTTACATGTTGATATGGTGGCCAGGCCAATCTGTGGTTGGACTCCAGGTTTGGAAACATTGATGTGGGATTTGATGCAGTCCAATCTGTCACGCTTTGTGTTTCTGGTAAATATCACATGCTGTGGGTTTTTTTATGGTGATGTCATGTGCTCTCTTCATTCCAGACAATGAGAAACTTCACAAAACCAGTAAACACTGCATGTCAGAGTTTCTATGTGAGTAATGAATATAGTCTCACACGAAGCGAGAGCTAAAAGGAGTCAACTTTCTGTGTTGGGGATTTTTCTTTGGAAAACACAGTGTAAAATACACAGTTTTTAAGAACTAAATAAGTTGCCATTTGGTCATGTTGTATTGTAATACCAGTTATCATACCAATACCATACCTGTAAATGCCATGAACTACTTTTAAAACAGGGGTCAAGGACCCGTTCGCTGAGAGAAAAGAAGCAGGAACCCCTCCACTAAATATTGTATTATGTATTATGTTGCAGAATTCTTCATAGATTTTATGAACTTGTTCATAAACCATTATTTTTTTAAGCAAATGTAAAAAATAGCTGTTACAAGCTCAGTGCATAGAAATGTTGTGTGAGCTTGTAGATCTGCTATTTCCGCTGCTATTCGCTATTCGCTGCTATTAGGCTACTTCAGAATAGTATGCTGAAGTAATAGGCCAAGAAGGGGGTTAAAAATTACAAAAGATAAGAGATACAAGGTTTCTGCCCCACAGTGATGATTTGTAATTGCACACTAACCAGTCTCACTTATAGAAGCCCAGCAAAATTTCCTGGGTATTTGTATGTTTGTATGTGCATGGTTTAATGAGCATCGCGCCTGTCACAGACATGCGCAGAGCAAGTTCAGTCAGGAAACTCAGTGCAGTTGCTGCATTCACTTCATCCAATCACACACTCATTCCATCTTCATACCGGCTATTTAAACTGGAAGTTTGCACTGCTCAATCTGCTTTCTTGTTTGCTGCTGCACACACTGATACTGCTGCGCAGCTGTCTGCTTAAACTTTTGCTGCTCACCCTCCTCCACCCCGGCTACCACCTGTCGTTTTGGATCTGCTGTTTAGGTACCGGGGGATTCCCTATGGTCGGGACTGATGCGCTTGATCTGAGTACCTAAAAAGCAGATCCAATTCATCGCCAAACCATAATAAATATATTGCTCATTTTATATTCAATAAATATATATTCCATCCGAGATACCTGAAATACTATTTTGGAAATTATCACACAATTGAATTAATTGAATATACTTTGTTAGAAATGCAACACTTATTATTAGAAAATTTGAAATGCAGTGCTTTTGTACACATGCAAATGTGCAGTCACAGTCACACTTGGTCTCGTGCCACATGTCAGTGTCATACTGAAGAGCGGAAATACTAATTCAATTTGATATATATTTACAAAACTAGTGAAAATAGTTATTTATATTGTAGCCTTGTACCCTAACAATTCTCTCATTATTATCATTATCATTATCATAAAGTAGTAGTAGTAGTAGTAGTAGTAGTAATGCAGCAATAGCATTCTTCTAATGCTATTAACTAGGTACTGGGAATGTGAGGTCTATTAACTACATATTTAATTCAACATTATTCCACGCATTGCAACGTGGCGTGTTTTAGATCTGCTATTAATTTGCCGCGAAAATAGGGATTAAGTGGTTCATAAAACATATGCTCCTGTCACAAAAGGTTTGTGGGTTGAAGGATCCTCAGGGTTGCTTGAGGGTGGTCCAAATGTAACTCTGATAGTCCATTTGCACACTCTCCAGTACAGCACCACTGTACTGGTGGACTAATGTGACATAGTGTCAGTAATTCAATGTCATACATACGGTATTCTGAGGAAAACATTCAATAATTGGGTCTATATAATAAGAACATTATAATGTTATGTAAGAAGTTAAGAACAAAATCAAAAATTTGCCACGGCCAAGGGCAAGTCTTGCCACGGGACACATTTGTCCGTGGACATTGATGACCCCTGGGCGCGTAGCACAGACCACCAAAACACAATGTGTGTGTGTATAGCGTGTGAAAATGTGTACATCACCAAGAGGGGGGCGGTGTCTGAAAAGCTAGGGACGGCCCTCTCGTGGGCTTTAAATTCTAGCCCACATCACTCAGAATGGAGTGACGGTGGTATGTTTTTGTAAATATTGAGCTTGTTCTTGGCGACAACATAGTGAACTAGAAAAAGTGCCCTTCTGGGCACAGGTCTCCACCAGGAGGATAAGAGTGTGTGGGATGTTTGGCAAAATGTTTAGGAGTAGTGTGTGTGTGTGTGTGTGTGTGTGTGTGTGTGTGTGTGTGTGTGTGTGTGTGTGTGTGTGTGTGTGTGTGTGTGTGTGTGTGTGTGTGTGTGTGTGTGTGTCGCGGCTTGTTGTAGTGCCACCATGAGGCTGATTAGAAAACTGTCAAGTGGCATTTCTTCCTCAGCCTAGTGGGAATATGCATGCACAGTTTCACCACAATCGGACGCTGCGTTGAGTAGTTATGGCGATTTGTACAAAACAGGTACAAAGCGGGCTACTCCTGAAAAGTTTAGAAGCCAATCGTAGCCAATGAGGGTGGATTATGAGAAATCAAACAAACCCGTCTTGATCACATGACTATGGAGAGCATGTGTACCGATTTGCGTGAAATTTGGATAAAATATGAAGGAGTAATATTAGAAAATGTGTTTTACATATGTCGGCCTCCTGGTGGCGCTATAAAGAGCAGATGTGAACAATTCCAGGCAAAGGTTTTTCCTTGGCCTCTAGGGAGTGTGCATACAACGTTTTACACAGATCCGTGCAGTTAGTGGTAAAAACACTAATCGGCCAGTTATAGCGCCACCATGAGGCTGAGTTGAAAATGTTCACGTGGCATTTCTTCCTCGGCCTAGTGGGAATGTGCGTGCACAATTTCACGGAAATCACACGATGTGTTCATGATTTGCAGCATTTTGTTTGAAACTGAGCACTCCTGTGAACTTTGGAAGCCAATCTTAGCCAATCAGGATGGAGTCTGAGAAATCTGAAAGACCTGTTTCGTTGAATGGCTCTACAGAGACTGTGTACCAATTTGCGTGATGTTTGGACAAAATCTGTAGGTGTACTGTCCAAAAACTTGTTTTGCACAAAGCGCCCTCCTGGTGGCGCTATAACAGGCCGTTCTGGAAATTTTGGGGCAGAGGTTCATCATTGGCATCCAGGGAGGGTGTGTGCAAAATTTGGCATCGACCGAGTTAACGGTGCCGGAGATTAGCTGTTCACAGACGGACGGACGGACGGACACACGGACACACGGACACACGGACGGACGGACGGAGTGCAAAACATACTCTCTCCCCATGCCTTCGCTGGTGGAGACAACAACACCAGGATGGATAGAAAGAACGTCGGGCCCAAATACATTACAAGGACAAGGAAAATGTTGTGAACAAACACGGCTGTGCTTAGATACTTTGTTGAACGTTATGTCTCTGCGCCCGTGCACCGTACAGCCGAGATCCAAGCCATTCTACGTCTTTTTGTAAACTCGTCAATCTGGGTTCCTTGATGCTGTCTCCATGCTGGAAAGCTGAAAATCTAATTCCGTTTTCTGGCTCATTCCCTCGACGTGACCTGCTGTGGCACTTATTTACTGAGCAAGTCTGCACCATTGTGAGGTCAGTTTAAAAAAAGAACGTATACAAGCACACCGGATAGTCGCTCAATGTAAACAAACCAGACAAGCCAACAAGTATGGCGGCCGCTACCACGTGACACATTATGTTGACGCCCCCTCCAGGAGATTTTGGTACACACTATTGCAATAAGGCACTCGACAAATTCAAACTTGTGTTGCAAGTTTGTCCGTTCTAAATTCTCCATTGAGGCTTTATGTGCTTTCACACCTGGACTGTTTGGTCCGGTGCATGCAGACCAAACGTTTAGGTCTGCCAGAACAACAGTGGCCATAAACCGTTGGTTTAGCCCATGCATGAAGGCTATACTTACATGTGTGTGAATTATTAATTCATTATTATACGGTATGTGTATCTGTGTATTCAGATTAAACCCACTAGACTTGTACGTGCCCGTCGGCCACCGGCCTACTTGAGAACGATGCAACTTGGGAACCTAATAATACCCGTTGTCAACTTATCATAGCACCCGTTTGTGTCTGTCTGTGTCCCACATGGAGATCTCTGTATCTGCCAGTCTGCCTGTGTCTGAAAGAGTGCAAACTGACTGTGAAAAGTGGGGTGGTTAAGTAATCAATTTGCAGGTGTGGGGACTTTGGCTCATTAGGCCCACTGGCAGAGCCTGACCAGAGCCTTTTGTGATGGTTCTGGAGAACCGTGGATCCAACTGACTCGATACCGTGCAATGCACTGACTCGATACCGTGCAATGCACTCCCTGCGGGGGGTGGAACGCATGTGTCGAATTTGAAGTCGGTGGGGCAAACGGTTCTCGAGTTCCGTGCATTACAACCGTACACACACACGCACGCAGTGAATCTACAAGCTCACAAGATTGGCTGCTTTCCATGTCTGTCAAGCCTCATTTACATAGAATCTCCTGTTCCCCTTTTTCCTCTGAGCATAAAAGGGGCGGTGGGGATGATTAGAGCAGTGATGCTAATAAGGGGACCTTAGGGACGGGCAGGAGACCACCACGGTCCAGTGAGCACAGACATATAGCAGCACTCAACTGCAGAGGGAGAGAGATGTATATAGAGAGAGAGAGAGTGAGCACTATTACACTATTGCAGAGGAAGGGAAGTACTTCACGTGGCACTTAGTGGAACGGATATAGTATTCATGTACCTACAGTATGTGACTATAGATACGCAGAGACAGCATACACATTGTTGCTGCCGGGCGGAAACAAGGTAGGCCTACTCAGCCCTACTGTACTGTATGTCCAAAACAGTTTATTTTTACCAATAATAAAAATATTAGTAAGTAGTGAAAATAGCCGACCTACAAGCTCGCAATGCGTTGTGAGCTTGTAGATCTGCTATTTTCACTACTTTTGTGTGACAACAAAAATGTAAACAAAATGTAAAATGTACGAGGTTTCTGCCTGACAGTATGGTATGTGACCAGAGTGACTGACAACATTTCTCACCCCACAGACAGGTAGTACCAAAAATAATAAAAGTTCAACTAAAATGGTCAGTCACACATTGTGGTCGAGTGGAATTAGCATGTACAACCACATACTCCGAGTGTATCTGCTACTGTACATCAATCAGCATGTAAAGCAGATCTCCACATATCTGCCCTTGTAGATTCCTGAATCCTGTGAGTCTCCATAAATTAAAAATAAATATAAATAAAAATACAAATGACCTCATGTTCTTTATATGAAATAGCTGGAATTTGTGGTCACCCTGAACTAAATGATCACACACACAGGTGTGTGTTCTGTGTAGTGTAGTAGGCAAAGCCATTTTTGGCTTTAGGTTAACAATGGACACAATGAGAGACACATACACATGTGCACGTAGGCGAGCATGCACGTTGCACGCACACGTGCGCACACACACCCACACACACACGCACACACACGCACACGCACACGCACACGCACACGCACACGTCACAATGTGGGCCAACAGGTTGGATTAGTTGTACACAAGACAGAATCACTGCGGGGGGTATGATGGTTTACACAACCCAGAAAACAACCGGACTGGAAGATCCATGCCCTTCAGGCTGCTGTGTGAGAACATAGTGTTTCTGTCGTGCAGAAACCTCTTATCTACATATTCTTGTGTTTTTGAGTGGTGTAAACCACTCCTACGACTGGCTTTGTTAGTTTACGTGTCTGTCTGTCTGTCTGTCTGTTCTCAAAAAATGAGCACGGTTGCTAAGGTCACCCAGTTCACACGGGTGTGATTTCATTACGTCAGACAATACGTCAGACCACAGCTGATCAGTCTATATAAGACCTTACACCACTCAGTTCACACGGGTGTGATTTTTTCATAAATTAACGGGTTAACGCCCACTTGATCATACTACAGAGTCACACAAAGGGATCAAAAGTAGCACATCCGGAAGCTCGAAACGCAGCGCAAATCGACATGTTTTGAGCGGTTCGATCTGCTAGCTACTTTTTCTTATTTAAAGGGGTCGAAACGTTGTCATCCTTTATTAAATAAAAGTCCTGTGGGAGCTACGAAACAGTGTGCGGACTACTTCTCATGAACGTCTCATATTTTCCATTGGCAATGAAAGGAGAAATTAGGTCATATGTGCCTCAAATATGACATGAAATTTGTGGCAACACACATTAAATGCCATCGACAATGAAGAGAAAATGTACGTCATACTGTGTGTAGACGAGCAAATCGGCTAACCAATCAATCACATAAATTCAGTTGTTCATGAGATGATGTATGATGACGTATAATGATAAGAGCACCCCTCACTTCACACGTTTGTGATTCTTTTTCCTTATTACTGTGGGAGAGTGCAATCATCCAATCTACTATGCAACTCAAAGCAAGGGTTGAATACCAGCCATTTACCATTTTGGCAATCCACACGTTTAGTAGTGTTACTCAGTCCAGGAATGTCCAATCCCTACATGCTATACCTCGTTGTAAAGGTGACTAATCAACGATTAAAATGATATAAGATACAATACCAATTGGTATTATTAAAGTGGAGAAATAATGGACCAAAGTTAAGTTTCCGAACTTTGTGTGCTGAGTTTACTTTACAGGAGAACTGTAACTTGACATTTAAGAGAAAAGAGTCTCCCAGAGAATCACATCATCAGTATTTTAAGCATGGTGAATCCAGGCAGTGCTGTAACTTGAACATTTAATTTCCTCCACAATGATGCAGACAAACCCCTATGAAAACAGCCAGTTAAGATGCACTCCAGTCTGGTCCCAGAGCTGCCCCATGGGAGCTCACTGACACAGCAGGGTGGATAGAAGCACACAAGCTCCAAACGCTGTCCATTTCACAATTTCTTTAGAATTATTTTCAGAATGTGTATAAAACAGGGCTCAATCGGGTAATATACTTGAGAGTAAATGTACTTATAGTTACTTTCCACCTTTCCAGTAGTTTGCAGACAGCAGAGACAGTGAACTCAGGCTGAGTCTGTGGCGGCATGGTCTAAATATATAAGTGTGTGTTTAGGTGACCTCAAAGCAGGGCTGTGTTTGGGCCTGAAACAGTAACACTGGGTCAGGGTGCGGCGAGCCGTCGACAGGCCGGCTCGGTTCTCACATGGAACCAGCCCTTTGTCCGAGAGCTGCCTGCCAGTATGGTAACCCTATAACTCGTCCCCTTTCCTAGAAATGGAGGGTCAAGTGCCAAGCAAGGCTGTCTGATCCTGCCGTCCCTGACCTTTCTTTCTCTCTCTCTCCCTGATCTTAAATCACTTGGACAGTCCGTGGCCTAATTTGGTACAGCTTCAAGGTGCGATGGGTGTTTAGGGGTAAAGGTCAGAATATGAAGGCTACAGAGGGTAGCTCAAAAATAGTCAATCTACAAGTTCACAACACGTCACATGGCATTGGTGCCAAGCTTGTGTTGGGCTGACTCTCTCTCACTCTCTCAATAATTCCCATGGCGTGGAGGGTCGCAAGAACACACGCACGCATCATCATTCACACTTTTTTACGACTGTTGTTAGGGCATTCCACATTTTGGTGGACTCTGGGTTGAACGTGATTTGTGGTGCTCCCTCTGGTATTGAGTTTGTGGACGTCTTTAAGGTTTTTGAAGTAGTTTGACAGATGCATGCGTGTGATGTATAGTGTAGCGTATCTTGTAGGGTTACCAGGCCCATTTCAAGTTGCTGTGTAGCCTACTCTGTCCTCTACCTATAGCACATAGCAGTGGGCGTTTCTGGGCCCACTGAAAAATCTGCCATTCATTTTTTCCCATAGAGATTTACAAAAATATTGTTAAATTATTTTAAGCCTAGAATCCAGTCATCTAGGATCCTGGTGAATCATGACCATAACACCTTTGATTATGTGGGGAAAAAAATGAATAATTAATTATATGATATATTACATTTAATAAATACCCTTTGATTAGCGGTTTTCATCTTTCTTTCTTTCTTCACAGAATCAAAGGTGTTATGGTCATGATTCACCAGGATCCTGGATGGCTTGATTCTAGGCCTAATTTTTTTGTAAATCTCTATAAAAAATGAATGGCAGATTTTTCAGTGGGTCCAAAAAACCATGCCCACTAACCAAGAGAGACAGCAGGATTGGTTGTAAAAATGTATGACACCCACAGGCAGACGTTTTTTTGTTTTTTTTGTGAAAATAGCAGATCTACAAGCTTGTGGATTCCTGATAACCTTCCATCTAAACCTTCTCAGTATCAGTTGTGACAGCGACGCATATCCATTACCATGTATTGATCACAAGGAGGCTTGGGCCCTGGACTCAAGCAGCGAACTGACACTAATGAAATCAAGTCACGTCCATAAGTGCTCTTTGTAGGATGTACAGGAACTATTATATCTGTCTCTCTCTAATTGGACAAGCAGACAGATCATAGAATACTAATGACGCGTTCATCAGCAGTGTAATATCCTGAAATATTTGGTTCCATCTGTACACTCTCATTGAGTCTCATAGTTACAGACCCGTAAGACCCGTAAGGGTCCACTTGGTTGGTTCCTCATATTCTGTCTGGAATATTATGTGAATTTGTTATGAAATCTTTGTCTTAGTTACGCGCTGCCAGCCAAATTCCCTGTTTGGCTTACCGGCGCACCGCACTTCCCCATGTGCTTTAAACACGACCAGTCACCATGGCAACTAGATCTTCTTCCCAGAGCCCTGTGTGCGTGTGTGCGTGCGTGCGTGCGTGCGTGCGTGCGTGCGTGCGTGCGTGCGTGCGTGCGTGCGTGCGATCATTGTCAGTGACGTCACATCTCTGAGGCTGGGACAGGAGAACAGCATTGGTGGAGACCACAGCAGACATACTGTATACATGCATAGAAATAGACCCAGTCATTGGCATAGTGTTACTGGGCAACATGTACTGTGTAGTCCCAGACAGTCACTTGACAAAAACATGCAGTAAACACTGAAATAAAAGCCTCATTTTATCTCAAGCAGTAATCTTAATTTGCTAGACTGGTCGGTAACGATGGGAGTTGGAGATCCATGCCCGTCCAATACCCGTTCCACCCATCGGTCTGTGTCCCTTTTATGCCCATATATGGAGATTTCTGTATCTGTCTGTCAGGCATGCCCAAATATGGAGTGTTGTGATCAGGCGAGAACAGGCCAGCTTCGCTCTGGACAAACGTGGGTCCGACCAAATTTAAAGTCAGTGGGGCGAACGGTTCTCGAGTTACGTGGATTACAGACGTACACAACTGTATGAAGTTCTGTGTCAGGCATGCCTAAATATGGTGTGTTGTGATGTCAGAATGGCAGGAGCCCTGTCCAGAGCCCAGGCAGAGGCCTTTTGTGGCGGTTCTGGACAACCGTGGGTCCGACCGACTCGACATCGGGCACTGCACCCTGTGCGGAACATACAGACGTACGTTACAGACGTACAGAGATGTGGTGCATTTATAGTTAGATGTCTTCAACCTACAAACCACATTACGCAACATTTCAAAAGCTTAAAGCTGTTTTTTTTTTTAGATTAAAATTTTATTTTGTCCAATCTGTATGGTATGTTAAATAATACAATATATAACTTATATTTGGTCTTCCTGCTGTTCAATTGAGACATTTAGATTCTGTGTTTGGTTTGACATGACTGCTGCTATGCCTGCAGGGTCAAAATTCAATTCCTCCCCTGAGCGAGCAGGCAGGCTCTATTAGCTCAGTGGTTAAACTCTCAGCACTTGTGCAGGAGACAAGAATATGAAGGCTACAATGGGTAGTTTTGCATTTAAAAAGAAATAGCCAATGTACAAGCTCACAACACGTGAGCACAGTATGGCATTGGTGACGAGCTTGTAGATTGGCAATGTTTTGCTATTTCTTGTATGACAAAGTATGTAGGGCTGTGGTTGATATCTTGATAAAACTATGTCATAAGGACAGAGAATGGACAATTTCACTTATTTACAGATAATAAGATGGCTTAAAAGAGGCATTTACATACGGTATGCGGTTAATTGATTTTGACTTGATGGCGTTACATGGGTCATGCAAGCAATATATCGTTGCTGTCGGGCAGAAAGCTCCTATCTCCATTTTAATCTTCTTTTTCACAAATTAACGTCCTATACTTGATCATGATACTATACAGCATCAAAGAAAAAGTATACAGCAGATCCACAAGCTGGAGTTTTGAGCCTGTGGATCTGCTACTTTAGAATTTGAATCCTGACAACTAAAGAAACCGTTTTGGACGTATACCAGTATGAGGTTTTCCACCCCGTCAGAGACGATATATTATATAATACAAATAAAAGCATGTGTACATGCAGTACTATCTTATATGACAGGAGGACTCTCATTTATCTGTACATGATCTATGGGCTCTTAACCCATGTTGACCTGAGATCAGATTCTAAAAATGTCTTCTACATCCTGACAGTTTTCTGAAAAAGCTATGTTTCTATGTCATTCTTCGGTTTTTAAAAAATAGCAGACATACAAGCTCGTAGCGCGCCACTCGGTGGCGCGCTATGAGCTTGTAGATCTGCTATTTTTCAATAGCTAAAGCATAACATAATGCTAACACCAAAAAGTGTTCCCGCACAAAATGGGTTAAACCTCACATTAGTACACATTAGTGTACATTAGTGTTAGCTTTAATGGATCGTTATACAGTAGGCTGCATGTGTTATCATGTGTTAGGGTTATGAAACTCAGTCTCAGCTGCATCATGTTGCTGAAGGACATTTCTTTCATTTCTGAATCATATATTTGTGTATGGATGAATTTGTAATGTATGATATTGTTGATGAATTATATTGTTCAGAAAGCAGCTTTTTCATTGGTGTATTTCATTGTATAGTACAGTGTCCAGGAATCGAACCCGGGTCTCCCACATGGAAAGCCAACATCTTAATCCCCCCCTAAAGCCTCTTAAACACTAGCGCGTCGGAGCGGTCAGGCTGACCGATTTTGAAATTTTGAAGTGGATTTTCTTTGCCCATGAAGTCCTGAGAAAGTTCCCCTTGCATGACTTTTTCTAAATGTTCGATTCAAACCATCTCTGTTTTTTTTTTCATCTGAAACGTTTTGGAAATATGATTTTAGACATAATTCTACTAAAATGTCTGCTCTTTTTCGGTCCGTGGGACCGCTCTTAGAGCCCTCACCCTTTCTCCCCCACAAGCAGTGCTTTTCACACCTCCCTCCCGGCTGGAGACGGGCATTGTTCAAGCTAATGTGTCATTTGCATTCCAACTAGCCTTCCACATGTAGGCAAACTTACATTACAAACTTACATAAACTAAATGTTGTTTTAGATGTTATATTTGTTATATGCGGTTTGCAGAAATAACGATGTCTGCCTTTATTTCTCGAAACGGAAAAAGAAATATGGTGTGTGGTATTGTTTCCACCAAGCGCATAGCTCAATAGATATAAATACATGTTGACTATACACGCCATCTTTAGCATAATTATGTTGGAATAATAAAGTTTATAGCATTGTGACTATGTCGCGCATATTCATTTCATATATCAGCGCATCAAAAATATGGTGAAATATGGTGTATTGACTGACTGGCGTATTGTTTCAACCAAACGCATAGCTCAATAGATATAAATCCATGTTGACTATACACGCCATCTTTATAGCATAATTATGTAAGGTGGCGATGATCAAAATGAATCAATTATCCTGGAATAATAAAGTTTATAGCATGGTCTGTTTGACCCGACCGACATTTCCTTGGAGCGAGAATGTTCGCCGATGCGCGAATCAGCGCGATGCCAAATAAAAATGACAGTGTTTGAAATCAGTCCAACCCGATAGACGTCCCGAACTTCTAAATGTTTTGTCAGTAAGAAGAACAGTTCTGTGCGTCCTTCGTCTGTAAACTTTTCTGCACGCGACCAGTGGAACTGATTTCCACGCATCACGGCTCTCTTTTTTTCTCTCTCCCTCTCTCTCTCCCTCTCTCGTGGAGAGGGAGAAAATATCCAAGTAACTGACGGTGAGGTATGCGGAAGTGCATTTTAGATAACGCTGTAGCACTATTTGTGGCGGTGATGCGTCACATGACTTGATCTATCCTATGGTGTATATATAAACCGTGCTGCTGCTACGGACCTTTCTGCTGGCACAATAAATCAAATATATATAAATGACATCGATCATAGGCGGCGGGTATGTAAGGCTAGGCCAGGCTTAGCCTTCCCAAAAATTATGCTGGGTATTTTTTAAATATATATAGGCTAATATGTGCGCAGCATTATATAGAAGGCTAGCCGATCCCAAACTCCCAACTCCTTTGTCTGTAGCCTAAACTTTTCTGATTTGCACGCACGCACAGCTCTTTCCTTTTTTTGGCACAATCAATCAAATATATATTAATTACATCGATGTTTCCCCCTCTATATAAAATGACAATATATAACTAATGTCGTATTTCGTCTGAGCAATGAATTCGTTGGAATGTAACATTTAGAAGACAATGGCAAGCCGTCAACGGGTGCAGAGAGAGGTGTGAAGATCATTAGACAGTGGGGGAGACAATGGCCAATCAAATAGCACGAAAAACACCGGTCAGCCTGACCGTTAGCCGTCATATTAGTAGTGCATTTTTTTCAGACATCCTAGTGTTAAATCATTCATTTATTTGATGGCCTTGCTGCCCTTGCATTTGACCTTTCTGCCCCTCACAAAATTGACAGCAGCAAAGGGCCTTGCCCCTTTACAATAATACAATCCTGGGCCCCTTGTATCTATATCTATCTTATTACCTCCCACCTTTCCACCCACAGTCATGGGTGGAACGCCACCCTTTTTCGGTGTGATTTCAGTATAAATTATATTAGCCTGCAACTAAACAGTGGAGCTGTTCAGTCCCCCACACACATCCAGGTACAATTCTACAACATGTTGTGTTGACATAGTGATTGGGCCAGTGATTGAGGTCATGGTTTGAACTGGATACGTGGTTTCCATGACAGTCACGTTCAGCATGCGCTCACAAAGTGTGCATGGCCTGAACAACCACTCAAGGACAGAAACCAAACACCTCTCTCTGCTAACAGTAGCCATTTGCGGCTCACATTATGCACATGCACACACACACACACACACACACACACACAAACACACACACACACACACACACACACACACACACACACACACACGCACGCACGCACGCACGCACACACACACACACACACACACACACACACACACACACACACACACACACACACACACACACACACACACACACTCGCTCATACCTGCTGTACACACAAAGTCAAAGGCCCAATTACGAACACGCATGCATGCACACTCAAAAGAAAAAAACAACAATGGTAGTCTCTAGGGGGACCCTTATTGATCTGTACAAAAATGTACAAATGGAATTTGTACACTCTCAGGGTTCAATTAACATTGAGGATTTTACAGTGCAGATTTGAGTACCGGAGATACTTTTTGCATGATCGTTTCTGTCGGGTGGAATTATGTCCAAAACTGTTACTTTTCAGGATTCAAATGTGAAAATAGCAGATCTGCTACTTTTGATACGTTAGTGTGACACTGTAGTATGATCAAGTAGGGCATTGATTTAGCAACAAATAATAATAATGGATATAAGAGGTGTCTGCCCGACAGCAAATAGGGCTTGCAAACTTCAACTCGGGTGGTCTCAAGATTTGGGGTTAGGTTTAGCGAACTCCCGCACTAGCGAGTGAAGGGGATACTACGAGCATTCAACATTCAAGGTAGGTGTACTGGTTCTCCCCTATTGCTGTCCTTGAAACCTTGAAAGGTTGAGAATCACAGAAGTACAGGATTCTCCACTATCTGTTGTCCCACAAATGTGTCATTTTGCGGGCTCTAGCGTTCATTCAGCCTGCTCTCTGCAGTGCACAGCAGGTCCAATCGTGGGAGCTCCCAAGCGCTCAGCCTCAAACAGTGAATCGATGTCTGGAGGTCAATAGTTCAACACAACATGTCTGCAAGATGGAGCTGTCTGATGTGGAGGACAGAGAGAGAGGACAGGGCTGGTCTGCTTATAACAACCTGCCCTTCGTCCCTCATGTTTTGGATATTATGTCATTATAGGCAGAATTTGATCAAATCTTTTTATTCTTCGTTAATTGGGGCGCAGCAGGAGTCCAGCTGTAGGGACAGTCTGTCTGTCTGTCTGTCTGTCTGTCTGTCTGTCAGACAGTAGGGCACAGAAAACATGTTTTATACCTTTTTCAAGTATTTTTAGTACTTACATTTTTGCTCTGGACGGACTCAAACCTTTCCAAAATGTGGAGGTATGTCATAGATAAATCAATGGCTCCCTTTTCACGGCAAGGACCCCCAAATTAATACGTAATTGGCTGCGGATGCCTATACAACGTTTGTGTTGTTAAAATGTTTCAAAGTGTTTCTAAAAACATATTCAATAGTAATTCCTCAAGGACCCCTAGTGGTCCCCGGACCCCACCTTGAGAATGTACAGTAAATGACAGTCATAGTTGACTGATGTCACATTGGAGTGACACCGTTCCCATGTCGATCCCAAGATGAGTCTAACGTTTTTCCTTCCTCATAAAAAGCAGATCTACAAGCTCACCAACGCTTCACAATGAACTATAAATCAAGCTGAAGTGGTTAAAGCAATTACCAGGCACCTCACAGATGAAAACTTACATGTGGAGGTTATAGTTAAGAGCAGAAAGGTATTCTTTGCACAACATTCAGCAACCAGTACCACCAACATTGACAAGTTAAGATCAGTGGAGTTAGAATGAAGTGGCAGAGCTGTAAAGTTTCTAAACACTGGTGTCAAATAGCAGTGATCTGCTTGCTCGAATCTAACAATGAGCTACTGGCCATGAAGCCTGTGTACTGCAATACTGTAAGGGTGCAGTACACCTCCCACGGGGCAGCACACCTAAACCTAACCTTAACCCATGTCTAACAAATGACTAGTCTAAACTAAGTATGCACCCCATACTGTAACTGTATACTTACAGAAACCAACCAATTCTTTACAGGAAATGAAGGAAAACCATGTTTTTAAAACAACACAATACGGCCTCATCATCATAAATGTTGATATGGTGACGAAATACGTTGAAAAACCGGATATAGGAGTTTTGCGACAGACAGCGACAACATACCGCTGTGTGTCGCAGTGCAGTACTGTAATTATGTACTGTGTTGGGATCATGAAATGTACAGATTATGTAAGTACCGCAATGTTTACATGCTGGTGAGTGAAGAGAAGTCAGACATACACTGCAGTGTATGCTCTCGTGTCATCACTCATCGTCTCTCTCTCTCTCTCTCTCTCTCTCTCACACACCCACATGTTTGTAATACTGTATTACTCGTGAGGACATCCACATTTTAGGAAGGCGATTTTATGAATGGCATTTTTAACCCATAATCCTAAAGTCGAAAAGAGCCTCTCTACAAGCTCACAGATCCTCTCTTTTCGGCGCGCGACCGACCGAGTATAAATCAATCAGGCATTTAGAGTTATGCCTGATTCATACTCAAACTCCTAAACCTTTAACTCTAACCCCAAACATTTTAACCGCAAAACAAAGACGGAATGTCAATTTCTCAAATTCTACTATACTTGTGGCTTGTGGGGACATTTGGCCCTCACAAGTATATGGTAATACACACACACGCACGCACACGTGCACACGCGCACACGCACACACGCACACACACACACGCACACACACACACACACACACACACACACACACACACAGAATATCAGGGGGACCCACCGACCACCTCTCCAAACTCACACTCACATCTTATCAAACCAGATCTCCCCCCTTCCTCCGTGTGGATGGGGAACAGCAAACAGGCCATGATAGGCTGCAGCTGTTCAAATATTGTGACATGTGATCTCAGGCCGGCACAAAGAGGCCTTTTAAACACAGACAAAGACAGAGAGAGAGAGATCATCTCCCCTAGACTCGTCTCCACCTCTGGACACGCACACGCACACACACACACACACACACACACACACACACACACACACACACAAAAGGGCTGCATTGTGTCGGTTAGCTATTAGTGCTGAATGCGCAATGTGACCTCTTGCTCACTAAGAAATATACACGCGTGCGCACGCACACGCACACGCACACGCACACACACACACACACACACACACACACACACACACACACACACACACACACACACACACACACACACAGTATGCAAGCTACTGCTGCCATCTATACTGTACCTCCCACGCTGTGAGAAACAAATATTGCCAATCAGAGGAATCCGAGGGGGGAGGACTTTCCCACAAGTACAGTAATGTACAGTATGTATGTGTTGCATGAGCATTTATCCAGGGGGAGCGTTCACTAGATAAGAATCGGATCAGATCTTGAGATCAAATTTGTCCAAATCTTTCGAAAATAGACAAAGTACAAAGTAGGGCTTTATTGGTTATTGGTTTGTAATAAAAATCGAAATCTACAAATTAACTTGTAAGTAAAGCTGTCAAAAATAATAATCGTGGTGGAGTAAAAAAGTATCTGTAAATGTTCCTTTCCACTGCAGGGTATAGGAGTAACATTTGTGACCATAATTGACTGAGAGACTGCCATTGTGCAACCTCCAGCTTTTCAGAAAAACTTAATTTATTTATATTTGATCCAAAATGAGTTAATAGCACAGGCAGACCCTTCACATACTAGAGCATGTCTGAAATAAATACCAGAGCTGAAATCGATATGTAAATATGAAATAAATGCTTAAACATGTAGCTATAGGTGTAATGTTAGAGTCCACAGAAGTGAACCTTTCAAGCCTGTTTTCTCAACTCACTGTTTTCAGACATTAATTACTCTATAAGCCACATCTCCAAAACTGGTGGGTCAAACTGAACAACCAATATGTCAATTTGAAACATATGATTCCCTGCTTTCATATGACGATAATTCAAAACAATCCAATGGCAGTCCTCAGTCAAATGTGGTCACAATTATGTGTGTTAAAGCAGAACAGCAGTGATTGTGTTTGCTCTCAGACTCAGCATTCTGACATTTAAGGAGCACTTCATACATCCTGACAGGCCTTATTAGCGTCTGTCACTCACCACCATCTGATCCGACAGCCCAGATGACAAATCTCATTCCCTGGCTGCTGCATAAGTTGGCCCGTAACAAGGATCACATGCACACCTGATCACAGTTATTTGAGATACTCAAGTAGTTATCTATACAAAAACAGCCAGATGAAATCAACACAAATCAAGTCATGTTTGCATGATCATTTCCACGTTGTTTTCCCTGCTTTTTTTTAACCACGTAACCCTATATGGTTGACCGGGGTCCATCAGGGCTAGTGTGTTCTTTTATTGTGGCGAAGGTTTCATGATAATAGCCGATCGACAAGTTCACGGCGCCACGTGTATGAACTTGTCGACCTGCTATTTTCTGCGAAAGCTTTCCTCATAATAAGGATGCTGGTCTTATGAGCCTTACTGCTCTTGCTGCCGTTGCATTAAGGCAACTGATTGGCTTCCTGCCTCGCATGAAATGCAGACCAGCCTCTCCTCTGTAGCGAAGATGTTTCCTTCGGGTGAAAATAAATCCCTTTCTGGCCAAAAAGTGCATTTATACGTGTGGTGGGGGCTCAAAGTGCGTCCACTAAGGAAAGTAGGCTTTCTAATTACACAACCCGTCTTTGAATTGGTGAGTAGGTAAAACATAATTTTTATTTTCGCTACAGAGGAGAGGCTGATCTGCATTTATGCGAGCCCCGGAAGTCGACAGTAACATAGCTCTAAATGCGATGCCATTAGAGCTATGCATCCAGAGCTAGGGTTTAAACTTTTAACCTATAGCGTCCCTATTTGGGGGCATTTAGGATAAAACATTTCCAAAATGATGAAAAATAAGATTTTGATTATTGGTACAGGTATATCTCAGTAATATTAATATATAATATAAGGGTGCAGTTACACTGAACTTGGTCGTCTTTTTGAGCACGGATGGAGAAACGGAAAGCTGCAACACGATAACTCTGTCATTTCTTGACCGTTTCGGACGCGGGAAGGCCCCCACACACTACAGTTGCACCGCTCACTTCACACAGGTGTGATTTTCTTTCTTTTTTTCACAATAATAATAATATGTTCCAATCTTCAATGTCAAAATCACATCATTAATCACAATTACTTGTTTCACAATTCATCGTCCCCTAAACAATGTCATGATTGTGACAGCCTCTGTTGAAATCCTCTCCCTCATCATCATCATGCAGCTTCGCTCAACTCCCAGTGGATCAGACAGGCGGAGAGCAACGTGACACAGACATCTCTCTGGCACCACAGACTGATCTGATGGGAATTACGTATTTTGTACCACTTTGAAAAATAAATAAACATTTGAATTACAAAAAGATATACAGTAAATATGTATACAGTACTGTAAGGCCTAGTATACAGTATATACTGTAGTAGACCCCTGAGGCACTCCGGTCAATGAAGTATGAATGTGAATAAAACATAAAAGCCTCATGGGTACCGAGGCTAATGAAGTATACTATAGGTTAAGTCAATGTGAGCCAGAAGTGTGAAATTGCTACTGAGAAGCACTGAGTTATAAAGAACATGGAGAATGACTGCATGGGATGCCAAAATGTTTGCTCCCTGGATTGTAGTCACTGCATGGGTTCATTCAACTCCGATGACACATTCACAAACACTCCATTCAAGATGCACAAAGCTCGCTCATAGCTTGAAAACATGTTTAGAATTAAAACAGATGGTTGGGTCAACATTTTGGCAGCAAAAAAAAACGTGTGTGTGGCAGAAGAATGATTCCAATAAGTGGTCAGTTCTCAGCATAGTTTAGAGGTCTGAAAACCCTTTCATTAACGACTCCCCTTACGCATCCCCAAAAGACAGTTATACAAGCGTATACAGACTACATCACCACGGTCCAAATGTATCTAATTGACAAATGAGAAACAGATCGGGGGAGAAAGCAGCCCTTTGGGTCACAGTAAATGAGCTAAGAGAATCACGTCACAGCCCAGATATTCTGAATGGCAGAACTGATGTATGACCTCACGGCTAAATAAGAGGCATCACGGCACGCCACCGTGCGTGTCATGGCCGCTCTTGATCTCAGCCCGTCGGGATTCGACAGGCCAAGTCCTTTATGAGGCACCGTGAGGTATATGGAACGATGTGTGTAAGCTTTGATCTGAGGAGGTCTCTCTCTCTCACCCGTCTGCATTGCTCCCATGTTCTAGCTATAGGGCAGGGATGTCAAACTCAAATACACAGCGGGCCAAAATAGAAAAATTGGTACAAGTCGAGGGCCGGACTGTGTTTCAACACACAGGCACTGGTCACAAGGACGTCCCAGGCAAACAGCAAAAAAGTATTTCTCCTTAAAAAATTTCCCTTAATAGCAAGATAAATGCAAAGATGAAACTGTATGTATGAAAAACTGAAAATGCATTATTAAAGCTCAGTTTCCTGTTCTATGATCCTCACCAAGCACTGCTTTCATAGTAAAATGAGAAAGTAAATCAAATCGGTTGCATTCATTTCTTATCATATCATCAAGTCTTCTTAGGTAATATTCTTTCATTACAGCCACACTGTCCCTACACAGAAGACACACACAGGTTTGGCCTGATTTGGCCCCCGGGCCTTGAGTTTGACATATATGAGCTAGGGTGTAAACACAGTGTTTGACCCCTTGACACTTGACCCCTCTCATTGTAGCGGTGTGTAACTCGCCTCCAGGTGAGCAACGCCCATGAGATCCTGCATGAGATCAACAGTTTGAGAGAATTTGAAGAGACACTGGCTATAATTAAGGTGTGTCGCGGCCATGTGTGTCGTGTATTGTGTGTGTGTGTGTGTGTGTGTGTGTGTGTGTGTGTGTGTGTGTGTGTGAGTGTGTGTCGTGTATTGTGTGTGTGTGTGTGTGTGTGTGTGTGTGTGTGTGTGTGTGTGTGTGTGTGTGTGTGTGTGTGTGTGTGTGTGTGTGTGTGTTGTGCATGCGCACGTACATCAGTGTGTGTGCACGCTCCTGACCCATGCACCATCCCTCATCTCTCCTGTATAATTAACCACTTCAACCCTGGCATCCCAATTGTGGGCATAATTATCATTATAGGCGGGAAACACATTTTCAACCATCTATAAGCTCTATGATCTTATAAATCTGCCATTTTGTGGGGAATAAAATAGAGGGTATGCACGTGAAATCATCATCTTACCCGGACATTAATTGGGAACGCCTACTGAGTTGCAAAAAAACGTTAAACTCACTTTATGTATGTGCATATATATACCCTCTATGGCTCTGTGGTTAAGTGGTTAACCCCTAGTAATTCGTTTGATTGATTGTCCCCGTTTGAACTACCGGTAAGTGCCTTTCCTTGTCTGCCTGCCTGCTCACTCGGCTGCCAACCTGCTTGCTGCCCACACTTTTCACCATCACTCAACTCCCAGCCATCGTCTGCAAATAAACCTTCTTGACCCTCACCTATAATCTCCCGCATGTGTTCCGAGTGTGGCTTCACACTCCCAGCGTGCAGCAGACAGACAGACACAGACCGTCTCTCTCCATGAAGCCCTATAGTTAATAACAGACAGACACAGACCGTCTCTCTCCATGAAGCCCTATAGTTAATAACAGACAGACACAGACCGTCTCTCTCCATGAAGCCTATAGTTAATAACAGACAGACACAGACCGTCTCTCTCCATGAAGCCCTATAGTTAATAACAGACAGACACAGACCGTCTCTCTCCATGAAGCCCTATAGTTAATAACAGACAGACACAGACCGTCTCTCTCCATGAAGCCCTATAGTTAATAACAGACAGACACAGACCGTCTCTCTCCATGAAGCCCTATAGTTAATAACAGACAGACAAAGACCGTCTCTCTCCATGAAGCCCTATAGTTAATAACAGACAGACACAGACCGTCTCTCTCCATGAAGCCCTATAGTTAATAACAGACAGACACAGACCGTCTCTCTCCATGAAGCCCTATAGTTAATAACAGACAGACACAGACCGTCTCTCTCCATGAAGCCCTATAGTTAATAACAGACAGACACAGACCGTCTCTCTCCATGAAGCCCTATAGTTAATAACAGACAGACACAGACCGTCTCTCTCCATGAAGCCCTATAGTTAATAACAGACAGACACAGACCGTCTCTCTCCATGAAGCCCTATAGTTAATAAGCCAGAGCATTCTCGTACGCCGGCAGCATATAGCCAGAACCCCGCGGGAGGCCCTGGAAGAAACGTTACATGGCCCCTCAGCCATCGTTATCGTCCAGAACAGATCACAAACCATCTCTTCTCACCACAACAGACTCCGGTCCCGGTACAGTACATCGGTCCACATCATGAAACTGATTGCATCATGAACCAGTCAAGCTACCGGCTCCTCTGTGTTCTGTCATTTGGGGTCGCTCTGAACACAACAAGGACATTCATCCAATGCAGCGCAAACAGCTTTTAATGCAGTTAACTTTAAGACATCTGCCATTTATATTCTGAATGGCTGTCTGTGTGTCAAACGTCTCTGGGACTGCATGCAGTGTAATGATGTGTGTAAATCACATTGCTTCCCTGTACGACTGACTAATCAACTTCCAGGTTTTTACCCCCCCCCCCCCCCCCGTCAAGATCAAGCACAATCCCACTCTCTGACAAACTTAACAGCTGGAAAACCTAAAAACGGGAGATGTATTGTCCTTTATTATAAATGACTTCTCTGGTATTGCTTAGCAGATTCGCAGAGAGACATTTTAACCACATGAACCCTAGCGTCCCCATTCTGAAGCCAGAACAGAGGGAAAAAGGAGCAGGGCTAGTATAGAGCCCTGGGGTATCCCGGCCGGTCAGCTAAGAATATAGGTTTTAAGTGCTTTAGTCTGCAATTGGGTTTAATCAGTGTTGTTATTTATTATGTAAAATGTATTCGTTATTCCTATTACTTTTACACATGTGCATGATTGTATACGCATACACACGCACACACACTGTTAGTACAGCTGAAGTCTGGGTTGAGGTTTTATCAGCCCCATGAATGTGCGTGACTGCGTGTGCGTGCGTGCGTGCGTGCGTGCGTGCGTGCGTGCGTGCGTGCGTGCGTGCGTGCGTGCGTGCGTGCGTGCGTGCGTGCGTGCAACATGCTGGCTTGCAGTGCCAAAGCTGACATCACTGTGGATGTGTGAGCTCACGTGTTTGTTTAGGGTGCTCTTCCACAGAGCTTCTCATTGAGAGAGGAAGGCTTGTACTGTAACTGTACCTTACTGTTACTGTAACTGTACCTTACTGTTACTGCAGCATTCACAGCAAAGTGTCATAATAAGCCACAGAACAGGGACAATTGTTCCTTCAACATAGTCGTTGCTGTCTGGCAGAAACCTCCTATCTCCAGTCCATATGTTAACCTTTTGTGCGTTCCCCCCCCCCCCCCCCCCTCCCCTCCCCTCCCCTCCCCTCCCCTCCCCGTAAATGAATGCCTGACTTGATCACACTAAAGCATCACTCACACAAAAGTATCAAAAATAGCAGATCTGGCCCGGCGGCTGGCGTAGCCGTCTGGGCACCTTGGCCGGCAACCCAGTCTGGCAGTGTGCCGTTCCACTCCCGATCCCAACGGCCTTTACTGTGTGTTCCATCTCTCTCCCCATTTCCTGTCAGCCTACTGTCACGGCTATCCCTCTATAAAATATAAAAACCACGAAAGCCACAAAAACTATTTTAAAAGAAAAGAAGAAAATAGCAGATCTGCAAAATCGAAATGTGGCACGAAGCGATGCGTTTCGAGCTTGCAGATCTGCTATTTTTGATACTTTTGAATTAGAATCCTGAAAAGTAATTTGTTTTGGACATAATTATGAGGTTTACACCTGACATACACGATATGTAAATAAAGACTTGCATATATCGTCGCTGTCGGGTGGAAACTTTGTATGGCAAAACTGTAACTTTTCAGAAAAATGTAATCAGTCACAAGATCTTGGTAACACTTTTCATTGGTTCAATATACCAAAGACAGACTTCAACCTACTTTAACCCATGTGAACAGTGAGGGGTGCTCTCATCATACATCATCATACATCATCTCATTCCGGCCAATCACAATTTGCATCCACACTTTTGTCTTCAATGTTTGTGTTTATGCAATGTTTGTGTTTGCACAAACACTCAAAACTGGCCATTCATTGTCAATGACATTCAATGTTTGTGTTTGCACAACCCCTCAAAGCTGGACATAGGAGGGGCTAGCACCCC